>NC_141052.1:62673814-62958814 GCF_041138505.1 Cibotium barometz | reverse complement strand
AGTTCCATGAAATCCCCATACTCACCAAAAATGAAACATACACAAGTATTCCAATGTTCTTGTTGATTGTGCTCGTCCTCTACGCTAATCATGCCATTGTTTGAGACAATCCAATGCAACATTTTAGAACGCCAAACTTGATGGCACCCAAGCTTAGTTGTGTTATGTGTCACGACCCTGTGTTTTTCTCTGGACAGTATGCAGGTGTGCACGGGGACGTGGTGGACAGTGTGAATGGCATCAGATTGGAGTTAAAAAGGAAGCCCATGTGTGGACAACCCCAAGTGTGAAGGGGGCAAAGAGACTTTAATTTAAAAAGGTTTTATAGCCTTTAGTGGGCAAAAATTAAAGTTATAAAGGTTTTAAAACCTTGGGTGGCCCAAAAGCTATTTTGGCAGGCTACTTCACTTTTGGAGGATGTGTTTTTTTTCTCTTTCTCATGCTTTTGGGAGAGGCCTACTTAATCTGGAGTGTGCGCTTTTCTCCTGGAGAAGGCTACGGTGCAGGGGCTAAACTGTGTGTGGGTCTCTCCCTCTCTTTGGTGAAAAGTTGCGTAGGGCTACAGGACAGGAAATGGGCTGAACTACAGGTGTGCTTCAAGGCTGCAGCAGCAGAGGAGGGTGTGCGTTTTCTCTCTCTGGAAAGTGGCAGCGCTGCAGTACATACAAGGCCGACTGAACCTCTCTCTCTCTGTGTGGCAACTGTCAGCTTGGATTGCACGTGGCTGGACTACACGTGGACTGAACAGAGAGTCGAATATCACGATGTCGGGCTGTTTGGTGGCGCACAGAAGCTGAACTGCACGTGTGGGTTATCCCCTACTTGCTACTAGTTGGGCTGAGTGCTAAAGGGGTACACATGCTTATGGAGGGGCTGGCGGCCTGTTTTTGGGTGTTTTTCTGTGTGCGCAAAAGTTGAGGGGGCTGAATAGTAGAAGGAGGGCTGAAGCTACGGCACATGCTCTTTTCTCTCTCTCTCGCTTAGTACACAGGAGGGCTGGACTGCAGGTGCTAGGGTTGCATGCTCTTCTCCTAGGTGGCCAGAGGGCTGGTTTCTCTGGACATAAATGCAAACAGGGGCTAGTTTTTGATGAACATAGACATCATGTCGATGGCGCTCAATTGATGGAACTTTTAGCTTCTCGTTGCTTTGGTTTGGGACTGTTTTGAGATCAGTTCGAGGATAGTTTATGGGCTGTCTTTGTTTGGCTGCAAATTCAGCTATGTACATGGGTTATTATTGGCTGCAAGTATAAGGTCACCTGGTTATGTTTCTTGGCATGGAAGTGATGCAAGCTCGCATGACTGCATGCTCATGGAGCAGATTGTTTTTCTTCCTGCTGCTAAAAAGGAACAGAGGGACCTACAGTTATGGGCATCTCTATGTTGCCAGATGTTTCATGAGGGAACATGTAACTAGATGTATGCTATTGTTGGCACTATTGTTGAATGGTGCCATGAATGGTTCTGTATGGAAACAGGACAGAAGTTTCAAAGGGAAACAAGCCTAAAGGTTTCATGTGGAAACAGGTTGTAGGTTTCTCGAGGAAACATGTTTTTGGGTTTCTCCAGGAGATAGGTCACATGCAGGAAGAAGGTACAGGAATGGACACATGTTTGGTATAGCCTTGCTCTACTGATTGGACAGGGACTCCATGACAGAGATGGATAGCACCCTTGGAAGGTAGAGGGTTGGTACAGGTGTGTCGACTATATGGTATGCTATGCTGTGATACGAGTTCTCTTTTGAGAGACAGTTTGGGAGTCTGTGTTGTGATGCAGAAGCATTGGATGTGTCAGGGTGTGATGTTGTTCATAGGGTGAGAGGCTATGGATGGTTGTGGCAGCCCTGATCATGGGAGAAGACTTCTGTATGCAGAACTCAATGTGAGAGAGTCTTTCGAAGTGAACAATGGCTGGACTTGTTTGTGGATGTCGAGTGGACAAGAAGCCAATGATGGGATTTCTTTACAGGCTTCAGGGGTTCTACTATGACGGCTGAGTTCCCAGCCTTATTGTAATCAAAGCTCTTTTAATTTATTAAATAAATACCGCAAGGGGCGCCACTGCATTTTGGGGCCAATCGGTGTCCATGTACTGTTTGCACGAGCTCCCCCTGTTTGTTTTCCTTTTCTAGGTCCTCAATGGCGTTGAAGTGTTTTATGTGCGAGTGTGTTTCACCGCCTGTCAGGCCGGTTTCAAGGTTCCGTTTTGCCGGGACATCGTCGACTTTCTCAAGTGGGTGAGCCTAGGGTTGCTTTGGTTGGGACATCGTCGACTTTCTCAAGTGGGGGAGTCCAGGGTTGCTTTGGTTGTTGGGACATCGTCGACTTTCTCAAGAGGCGAGCCCGTGGTTGTCACATCAAAAGCTTCAACATGAGGAAAGTGAAAAGGAAGTGCAGGAGACAAGCGAGGTTGTGTGTCTTTGCCTATATGAGGTGAAGAGCAAGAGCTGAAGATGAAGCTCAGGAGAAAAGACACCAAGGACAAGAAGTAGTCAGCCAGGAGAACAAGAAGCAGTTGAAGTGTTATGGTGCAAAACATTCGACAATTTGTCACCAGTCGTATCTTCATAGAGGCTTCATGGGTTCGGAAGACAGTTTCTTTCTATGTTTAGCAGTGGTGATCTACTATGCTTCATCGAGGACTTGTGCTTACCACTTGGGTGGAGTGCAAGCAGGTTTTGGGTGCCTGCTGAGGATGTATCAGATGAGGCTCAGACGGAAGCGAAGGAACTTGACGAGGTTCTTATTCCCGAGCAGATACTGGCGCATAAGGAAAGAAAGGTACAAGGTAAAGTTTCCCGTCGCTATCTTGTGAAGTTAATGAGCTGTTCACTGATGGATGCAAAGTGGATGGAGGAGGTTCACTGATGGATGCAAAGTGGATGGAGGAGGGTGACTTAGCAGATTCACCTCAAGATTTGCAGCTTTATCTTGATGCCTTTGAGTTGGAGTCGACTCTTGTTAAGGAAAGAAAGGTACAAGGTAAAGTTTCCCGTCGCTATCTTGTGAAGTTCATGAGCTGTTCTCACTGATGGAAAGTGGATGGAGGAGGTTCACTGATGGATGCGAAGTGGATGGAGGAGGGTGACTTAGCAGATTCACCTCAGGATTTGCAGCTTTATCTTGATGCCTTTGAGTTGGAGTCGACTCTTGTTACGGCTCATTCAGGTTCAGCAGAGCATAGGTCTAGAGCATTGCCTGATGCTCAAGAGGGGGGTAGCACCTCCGCTCCCTTGTTACAGACACGCTCAGTTGTCATCTAGGGAGTTGCTTGGTGACATCTTTGTATTCACCCGAAGGTACTGAGGCTGACAGTACATCTGCTTATGGGACTTCTATGATATTGTGTACTAGTCACATGAGATGGTAAAGTTGGGTACGGTTCATAGTCGGCTGCACCTTGAACTATAACTGCAACTATGGATAACTCTATGGAGGGCATAAGTCTTGCGAGCAGTCCTAGAGTTGGTTTGGTTCATGGCTATATGGATCAAACTCTATTTGTGCATGTATGCATACACTTTTTGAGGTAGAGGTATTTTTGTATTCTGGTGCCATTGGATCCTGGTACCATTGAGAATACATTGGGAAATACTCTGGACATTGTGGTGTGATGCATGTATGTTGGTATGATACATCAAGTGCTTTATTATGTTCATGGATGCACCACTGGGTGTGACTCACTCTTGCGGGATGGCCATGAGACATATGTGGGAAAGTACTTAGTGGATGTAGTGTTTGGCTGCATTGAGTGCTTTCATATGCTCATGTTCTACCTTCAATCGTGGGTCCTGCAGGATGTCCATGGGCGTAAGGCTTGCGAGCAGCCCTTAGACTGTTACTTTAGAGTAGGTAGAGCATCTTGAGGAGCATATTGTTTGCAAATGCATATATGTGTCATGCATATGTTTGTCATATGAGAATGATGCATGGTTTTGTTTTTGGCTAACACAGTTAACGTGTTTCCATTTGATTTTAGACTTTTGCTGTAGGTTCTGAAGGAACAAGCAAGAGGTGTTTGTCCCTTTGGCATGACAGTGTGGCCTATTGTGCATGATGTGATTGTTTTATCACCTAGATGCATTGGAGGGCCATTGCTTTTGTCATATGGGGAGTCTTTGCTCATAATATACCTTACTGTACCATTGAGTGCAATTGAGGACGCTTGCTATTTTTCAAGAGGGGGTGTGTCACAACCTTGTGTTTTTCTCTGGGTGGACAGTATGCAGGTGTGCACGGGGACGTGGTGACAGTGTGAATCGCATCAGATTGGAGTTAAAAAGGAAGCCCATGTGTGGACAACCCCAAGTGTGAAGGGGGCAAAGAGACTTTAATTTAAAAAGGTTTTATAACCTTTGGTGGGGTGGGCAAAAATTAAAGTTATAAAGGTTTTAAAACCTTGGGTGGCCCAAAAGCTATTTTGACAGGCTACTCCACTTTTGGAGGATGTGTTTTTTTTCTTTCTCATGCTTTTGGGAGAGGCCTACTTAATCTGGAGTGTGTGCTTTTCTCCTGGAGAAGGTTGCTGCACAGGGGGGGCTGAACTGTGTGTGGGTCTCTCCCTCTCTTTGGTGAAAAGCTGCGCAGGGCTGCAGGACAGGAGATGGGCTGAACTGCAGGTGTGCTTCAGGGCTGCAGAGGAGGGTGTGCATTTTCTCTCTCTGGAAAGTGGCAGCACTGCAGTACATATAGGGCCGACTGAACCTCTCTCTCTCTCTCTCTGGTGGCGACTGTCAGCTTTGGATTGCACGTGGCTGGACTACACGTGGACTGAATAGAGATTCGAATATCACGTTGTTGGGCTTTTTGCAGGTGGCACACAGAAGCTGAACTGCACGTGGGGGTTCTCCCCTACTTGGTACTAGTTGGGCTGAGTGGTGAAGGGGTACACATGCTTATGGAGGGGCTGACGACGTGTTTTTGGGTGTTTTTCTATGTGCACAAAAGTTGAGGGCTGAATAGTAGGAGGGCTGAAGCTGCGGCACATGCTCTTTCCAGCCAGGATCTATTCTACACCCACAATCCGTCCATGAGAACTCCATTGTCTGGCCGTCCCCATTCTCCTTTATCTGTGGGCATTTGTTTTCTGCAGGGAAGTTCCCTCTGTGTCCCTAGGTTGTTGTCAGAATACGCAGTGGAGATGATGACGAGATTTGGGAACACAAGAGCAAAAAACGCATGTAGAAAAACAACACAAGAGAGAGAGAAATGTAGGCGTGTAACTCTGCTCTGATATACACAAGAAGATCCTGATATGATACACTGAGTGGTATGGGACTAGGGGCCTATTTATATGCCCCTAGATGGGCAGTCGGCCTGCTGAAAAGGCCCTCCATGACTGTAGCAACAGTCGGCCAGCAGCACATGAGGCCCACGACTGCATACATCCAGTTGGCCACAGCAGTGAGACACTCCACGATGACTGATGTCTGAGCAGTCGGACAGCTCTACTGGGTCTCACTAGGTGGTGTACTTTGCTGCAGTTGTTTTCCCTATTTATTTCTTTATATAAATATCTTTTTCTTTTTCTTTCTTTTGCTGCTGGTGCTTTCCCCCAGATCTCTTGGAAGAGCTAGGGCCATTGCATTGTCAGTTGGGTGGTCCAGTGGGACATTGGACCAGTGGTGGATGGCCAAACCTGAGATATGCACTGAAATGTGACTACCAGTGAACAAGACATGGTCACTGGATGAAAGGATAGGCCAATGGATTTGGCTAGAAGAGACAGTTCACACCAGTTAGTGGCCGCCGCCTGGAAGGTCACTGTATCTTGATTTCTAAGCAGATTTTGAATTGACCATAGAGGTCAAAGATGGTCAAGAGACCATAAGAAATGAAGATGACATCATCCCTAAAATTTAGGAAAACTACTATTTTTGGACAGTTTAGATTTGAAATCTCTTCGCGTCAAACTCTCCGGAATGTTCCAAGGATCAATAATCACCAAAGGACTGATGTCAAAATGTTAGCAGATTGGGAGATTTTTAGACCGAAAGATTGGAACGGGAAATGAGCTGCATGACTGCCATGTGGCAGCTTTTAGGCCAGTTTCTAAGTACAAGAGGCTGGGCGCTCGATTATCTTCCCCCTGGGCTCATTTTTGTGGTTTTTTAGGTGGATTGTTGCAGGTTAAGAGCTATTGGAGCTTCCCCTTCCCTGTTCTCTATGCATTGAGGGTTGAGCTTGCTCCCCACAGCCTCTCTTAACCTATATTCAGCTATGGTAATTCCCCTCTAGTGGGCTTCTCTCATGAATTATGTACAGCTGTGTGGGGAATATGCTTTTTGGCTGAGGCAAGAGCCTCCTTTGATAGAAATAGAAGCAGCTAACTACTGCTCCAAAGCAAGAACATGTGAGGGTAGTTACCTCACCACGTAGGTGTCCAATTCAGCACTAAATCAGTGCTATTTTTGGACTGTTCAGGGGCTGTTCCAAGGCCCAGTTGATGCCAGATTACAAAGGGACCTTGCTAGGGTCTACCAAGACAGTGTGGTGGTTGTACAGAGCTGAAAACAGGTCTGTACAAAAAATACAGCAAGAAATTCACTGTTTGGGACTCAAATGGGTAGGTTGAGACATGTGGAAGTGAACTCAGACAGTTGGGATTCATTCTGAGTTGTTTTGGGACAGTTTTAGTGCTGTTATGCTGGCAAAATTCTTCCAAAACTTGTAAACTTCAATAGGAACAGGTAGAGTGCCCAATTGCACTCCCGCTTTCTATTTTCAATCTCTTGAAGAAATAAATACTGCAAGGGACGCTGGACTTCGGGGCCAATCTGGTGTTGAGCAAGGGAGCGAGGATTCTATTTGTGTGTGTGTCATAAAGTCAAGGTATTTAATTGAAAGAATTACTATGTTATGTGTCCATAGCCCGGTTTCACCAACCGCCTCAGGGTTGCCTCCCAAGCCTCAACACACTGGAGACGGAGTTTAGGGCAAGATGGAGTTGGAAGTGGTTGCTGAAACAAATGTGTAAACTCCTGAGTCATCAACGCGACAATGCACGGTAAGTAGAGAGAGAGAAATGAAACAAAATGAAATGCTATATTTACATCTTCAAAAGGCCAAAATGACCTATGAGACCAAAAAATTACCACCAGAGAGCTCTGATACCAATGGGCAGCATGTGGTGTGTTGCGGTTAAGGGTACTGCGGGTAGTCACTAAGTAGTCACTGAGGGTGCTGCTGGAACTACTGCCACGAAATGCTAGAAGACTGCTGGCTTCGATGGTCTACTGCTAGGCCAAGTCGATCCAGGGAACCTTGCTTGATTGCGGTTATTGAAGGTTGAGATGCTGATACTGGGGTTGAAACGCGAGATAGAAGCATGTACACAACTAGAGAAAGAAAACCGAGTCTGAGGGAAATCGAACCCTGACACTAGCCATATGAGGCTATCACCACTACGAGACTCCCCACCACCCACCCTTGTTAGTAAGCTTATAAAAATAAAAAAAAACAAGACTTCACAATGAATGATTTTGAGATTAAATCTTACCGAACATAGGCTGATCCGTGAGTTGATACGTAAGACCACTGGTCCTCATCATCATCTCTGAGATAAACCGTCAATAAAATTTCATCTTCATTATCCTTGTTGACTTCTTCGAACTCCTCGATCATTAAATTTGTGTTCACGTTCATTTCCTCTGTAGGCTCGACATCCATTGTTTCCTCCTCTTCGGTGTCTGTAGTGTCAGAGTCTGGATCGTTGTCGTTCTCATCACCTACAATGTCATCATGATCGATGGATAGAAGAACTCTACACCTCTCTGAGGTCGATGTGTATAGATTCGAGGATGTAATCAAATCATCCTGATCCGCTGTCTCTCAGAGTCAACGCTATCAAGTGTTGACCTCTAGGTTGGACATGCACAACTTGCCACCATGGATGAGCATCTGTATTCTTGTAAAAGAATGCTTGTTCAACATGAGTTGGCAGAATGTAAGGCTCTTTTGTTGCACGCAATAACTTCGAGGAGTCGACAGACCAGAATCTGGACGGTTCTCTTTTCATTGTGGCATTATTGCCTTTATACCCGGCACGGAACCAATCCACCTTCAAAACCACGTGTCAAAATACACAAATCAAAACTTTAGAATTATGTTTAGCTTTAAGAAATCTACATGTTATTGTTGCATGAAGAGAGATCTCATTTACCTGCTTGAAGATACGATATGATACTTCATAAATGCCGACTATGGTTCCCACGTAACCAAGTTCACTGTCGATAAGATTTGTGTCTCTTGAACTTGCACGTGATAATTGCTTAAAAGAGGCAACAACGCAAGAATCCTGAGTTAGACGTAAGTCATCAATAGATTTTATCCGAAGATGTTGTCCATAAGCCACATGTTGGTATACATTCGAGCCTACACCAAAACATAAATTATTAAAAAAAATTTGAGATTCATTTGTTTAGTTCAGGGTTTTCAAAACCAAACAAGTTACCTATTTTTCACACCCGATCATAAACTCTCTTTGTTCCGTAGAGATTGGCTCATGATCATTAACCGCACGTTGCATATGGGTGTATAACCAATCCATGAAAGTAGGTACGTCCCCGTCGTTATTTACATTGGTTTGACGTCCGGATCTCCTCTTTTTACGTCTACCAACTCGTTTGCTTGCAAGTTCCTCCTCATACTCATCAACGAATTGTTGCATGCAGTCGCTATTATAAACAATGAAAGTAGAAATATCCAATTTATCTTGGATCTTAAGTCGAAAAGGGACTCCCTTATCGGACAATACCTCGTCATACATGGTAGAAGACGACTCATTTGTCCATACGCGTGGAGCTTCAGAATCGGTTTTCTCAAGGTATTCACAAACGTAATACATGCATTCTTCAAGCATCCATCCCTCCGTCATAGAACCCTTTGGTCTTGCTTTTTGACGTACATAACCTTTCAATACTCCCATAAACCTCTCGACCCAAAACATCCATCGAGTGCTGACAATACCAGCGAGCTCTATCTTGTCTACTAGATGGATTAGAAGATGAACCTGGATATCAAAAAAGAAGGTTGGAAATTCCTTTTCCATTAAAAACAAAGAAGCTCTATACATTCACGCTTCTTTTGTGGAATTGACCCTTTGGCAATCTCTTTAGGTGTAATCCATCTATCAGTAAAAGAAAGAAGATATTAGAGATGTTATTGAATAAAGAAGATATGAAATAAAATTTTATAGTAAAAATTAATGAGCGATAAATACCTTGCAAGCGATCCAAGGCGATATATCACATCTCGGACTCCTCTTATAGTACATCCATCAATAAACAAGGGGTAGAACATGCTACATACATGATTAATCCGATCAACAAACATACAAGAAAATAAATACTTTCAAAGATCTGAATAGATTTACCTTCACAAAATTGTGCCAATCGTGTGTTTTTAAACCAGACAAGCTCTTGTCATCTAGAGTGAACATGTTTCGACAGGATGCTCCAGATCCTTTAGGGGTACGAATCGACTGAATCTTCCTGTTGATAGTCTCCAGCCCTTCTGTCTTGAGCACCCATGGGGCAAGCTCTCGTAGGTTGTCTCACGTCGAGTTTCATCATAAAGTGGCCATAGATTGGGCTTTGAGTTTTGATCCTTTAAGTCATTTCTTGCAACCGCAGTGTCTTTCAAGCCAACAAGGTGTTGCCATAAGGTTTGACCAACGTTCTTGAATATGTGCATGGGATCAAGAAGATGACATATCCTCAAATCCTTCCAATATTCCAAAGTATACCATATCGAAGGACTTTGAGCTATAGTACATTTTCCACTCACTCGCTGCTTTACAACGTCGTCATCATCGCTGCTTATGATCTCCGACTCCGGATCGATAGCGGGTCCAACAATTCACTTTAGATACCAATCCTTTGGTGTCATTGGTATTGGACATCTCCCTTCTTCTACCTTTCCATTAAAATGTATGGCTTGCCTTCTGTCTCGTAGTAGATAATGATCCTCAGATAAAAATCGTCTATGTCGAAGATATATATTTTTGTTGAGGTTTTTGCTATAAGTCGATCTCAACCAATCACCACAAATTGGACAAGCTTTATAACCCTTGGTACATATCCCTGCATGGAAAACATAACAAAGATGATTAGCATAATGAACATCGTACAAACTTATGAAAGAATATATATATTTAAACCATTTACCTGAGCAAAAACCATATCCTGGAAAGTCGTGGATAGTCCATGCTAAAATTCCACGAACAATGAATTGTCTTTGACCGATGCTTCTGGACATATCCATGACATCAATCTCTCTCCACAAATCTTGAAGATTGTCGATGAGAGGGGCCAAATAAACATTCAGATCTTTAACTTGTCGTTTTCCCGGAATTAAGAGTGAGAGCATTAAATGCTCTTTCTTAATGCTGAGATATGGGGGTAGATTCTAGTTAATAACTACCACTAGCCATGTAGGCCATTTACTTGATCTCATTGAAAATGGATTCATGCCATCCAATGCTACACCCATCTTTAAATGGCGTGGTTCGTTTGCAAAATCTGGCCATCGCAGATCAATATGCTCAAATGCAGGACAATCTGATGGAATTCGCATTACTCCATCTTTGCTCTTGTGCTCTGCTCCCCATGTCATAAGCTTAGCTAATTCGGGACTTTGGAACATATGTTTTATACGTGGAGCCATGGGAAAATGTCTCAATACCTTTCGAGGGACCTTACCTTTCTCCTCTTTATAACAAGGAGTTTGACATTTTGGACATGTCACACCGTCCTCGTACTGACCTTTATATAAAATACAATCGTTGGGACATGCATGTATAGAAGAATAGTCAAGTCCAAGACTACTTATCATCTCCTTCACCTCATCATGTGATGTAGGAAGGGAATTGCTTGTCGGCAAGAACTTCTGAGAGAGTAGCCTGCAAAGTCCATTAAAAATATGATCAATAAGAACAAAACATATTGTGATTACTCCTAAAATATTTAGATTAAAAAAAATGTTAGATTGTTACATACTTCAAAAGTGCTAAAATGGATATATTACTCCATCCAAAACGGTTTTGAAGATTCAGAATAAGTAAGCTTACACTGAGTCGTGTCAGTTGGCTTCCTGCGTAGATACGCTTTAGAGCTTCTTCTCGAAGATACTTCTCGTTGTTATTAGGAATATTGCTCGCACTATTATTTTGATACCAATCCTCAATAAAATCAGACATGCGATCGTCGTCATCAAAGATATGGTCCCGCACATTATTGAAGTCCTGAGAATATTAATTTTTTAGTCTTGCATATGCATTAGGATCACTCCCGTGTAGGATCCTCATGCACTCTATTAACATGTGAGATGCGTCATGTGAACATTGATTTGTGATATTGTCGATGTCACAATCCGAAATCTACATATTTGAAGGCAATATCAATAGCATGCTTCTATATAAAAGAAAAGATAGATACAAAACAGTTACAGACAATAAAAAATGATTATCAAATTAAAATAGAGACAGTAGAGAACGTGGTGCAAACTAAACTATAGAATTAGGGTACAAGAGGTCCAATAACATTAGGAAATGTATACAATGAATCTCTCAATCCTCATCTAGTAAGGATGCTCGTGGAGGTCTACGCCATCCATAATTGACCAGCAATTCATCACCAGCACGTAATGATTCTAATAGCATTGACAACTATGTATCTTTCTACATCCCTGCTCATATGTTCTGGTTCATGACTATTCTCACACTCCACAAACGTGCAATTGGTTCTTGAACTCATCCCTCGACTACTATTGATTAAACCTGCTATGTTTCCTTGAGAGTAAGGTCTTCCATCAACATAGACTCTTTGTCCTTCTGCATGTGTGATCCCTCTATCAGAAAGAGAGGCTGCATTGAGACATAATCCATAAGTACGCATGCTCTGAATGTAGCGAGTAAGCTGATGCCATGGACCCCATCTATATATAGGTCCACAGAAAGACATAAGGGTGACCTCTGAGGGGCACATGTAAATCCTGTGCAATGAAGAGGCCTCGTCCTGCTCCACTAATGGTAGATGGAACAATCATGTAGAGACTGCCCCAGAAGCTGAAAACCACTCCATCTAAAGGAAGTGATCCACTCTGCCATCCTCTGTATCGTCTGCGAGGGATCATACGTCTGTACTAGAGAATGCAAACGAGTAGGCAAAGGATGATCTCCACCCGTCTCGGCCTCCAAAGCAGGAGAGGTAGAGGATGTCGAGAAACCTCGAGCTGCAGCTAACAAGTGACCTGTCCATGCCGTGTGCAAGGGACATGTGCACCATTGATAGTGAAGTCATCCTCATCATCAAGTGAATATACCTACATATATGATATGGTTACATTATATATGAGCCTTTGATTTATAAAATAACCAATAATAAAACTAAGGGAGAACAGTCACATACCATAGGTCGATGTCGCTCCTCAGGTGGCAGTGCTCGCTCAAAAGTACCATGAGTCATCTCATGTGAAAAGCACTCCCGTCATCGTGGCCTCCGATATGTGCCACGACAATGAGTGCACCAGCATATAATAGACTCGTGTGCAGAAGAATAATTTAGCGGATCGTGTGCGCACAATAAATCAATTTACCGATAATTATGTTCGTCTTCAACACTCCACTCGTAATCTTCGGCGTCGTGTTCACCATTTCACTCACCTTCCCATTGGATATCACGCAAGGTAAAGAAAACGTAAAGCTGTTGGGTTACTTTCTAAGATAGCAGGCGCATGCAAGAGGCGTAAACAAACAACCAGGTAAAAAAATTTATAAGAATTATAGCAACTTTGAGAAGCAATTGATGAATAAAGCATCTCTCATGGGTGACTCTTGCGATTGTAGGGCATGTGCAACAGCTATACTAGGATGTAACAACGCTGAGGAGGACAATGTTAATGTCTCCCTTCTTCAGCATGTCCTTCAGGAGAAGGATATCATGGAAATGATAACAGGTTCTGGTAATGATAAGCTACGGGAGACCCTTCATCAACATTTCTTGAAGGAAATCAAAGAAATTGTCACACCCAAAGAGATGCTTGATATATGTGACTCAGCAAGTATTAGCCAGAAAGGTTACAGAGCAATGTACAGGTCAATCACTTTAGGGTTGCGAGCAAAGGGAGTTACGCAATCCTTGCTTCCAACACTTTATAGCTTACAGATGGCAAAGAAGTGTGCTAATGGTGATATTGCATCCATGTTTAATGGGTACAAGTGGGTGGAGGATATTATGCCAATGCCAACAAACAAACCCTTTGAATACAATGCATATAACAATGTCTACATTGACATGGAAGTGCTACAAAAAGCAATGATTCAGTACTATGGCCTCACACTTGAAGAGACAGGTGGAAATGCCGTGTTTGTCTTGAAGCTGGATGAGTGGTTAAAGGTCAAAGACTGGAGCGTGTTAGTTTAACCTTGATGAGCCGAGCACTTAGAGGAAAGCCTTTAGAGACCCAAGAGTTGGATGCAACTCAAGAAAGCAATAATAGGGGTCAAGGGCATAAGCAAGACTACTACGGCATTCAATCAGAGAAGAACATTTGGTGGCAACAAGCAGCATGGGTCCTCCCAAAAGAGAACCATGATACCTTGAGGTGGTATTTTGAATGGTCAGGCATTCAACATGTCATCTCTTGTCAGGTCAATGGTCAAAAGCTTGATGTTCCCGGGATAGGTTGCTTTAACATTGATGAATGGCACTTGGGTGGCGATCTAAAAACCTTAAAGTGTATATTGGGTTGTAAAACAGTGTGAATACTATATTCTCATGTGTTTACTGTTGTCATTCCAAGACAGCAGTAGACTCAAGAGTAAAAGGGAAACAACCTAGCAAAGGCAAAAGTCAAAAATAGATGGGTGCAAAAAAAGCAATCGTTTTTGATGCTGAACAGAGGAAAGGATCAAAGGTATGGCATAATGGCATATTAAGTTGAGACCAGAGCAAGCCACCTAGTCGTGACCAGGAGGACAAAGCTTGGAACCCAATTTTGGACACTACTATGTCAAGTGCATGTGTGCACATTACATGCAAGACTCAGGATTTTGGATAAGCTATTGATGCTCCACATAAACTATGTCTGGAACATGGAGCCCGAAGATCGACGAGAAGATTCAATACGTGCACTAGAGGGTGTACTTTCCTCTATTGGATTACATGCTGGAGCAGTGGTCTTGACAAAGGACAAAAAATCAAACCCTACACAAGACAACCCTAATAAAATTTGCATGGGTGGATCAAAGGCAAGACACTTGTCAAACCACTTGAGTTCTCATAGAAAGAAGATATGTGATGTAACAACATATCGAGGAAATGATACCAGGCTTGGCCTAAAACGTGCACGTGTATGGGAGGTGTGTGATAAAATGGTCGATCTTCTAGAGCGACCTCACCTGGATGACCATGGTATTAAGGCACTTAAACAAGCCACTTGTAGATTTATAGAAGAAATGTTCAAGGCATGGGGAGAAACACACATTACTCACTACATGGTAATGTTATATTTCTTGTGTCCTTGTAGTATGTTCTTCATACTGTTTGTTGACTTTTTGTAATGCACATTGGCCATACTTTCTCGATAGATATGGCTCTTTAGAACTTGGTTGGCAAAAAAAGGTAAAAATCTCGCGGCGGTAATTTGTCTCTTAGGCGTCAAATAATGAAAACTGTTAATGTAAGAAGAACTGAAGGATACAACAGATCAAATGCTAGGGAGAGACTACGACAGTGGGTAGCAAGGAAGCGTCGGTGTGGTTCCTCATGGGCTTAAACTCTCTGATTATAATCTTTTTGTGTTTTTAAATTTTCTAAAAGTTTTAAAAAAATATATTTATAGACATATTTAAGTCATTTTTCATTTATAACCACCACATTTCAATTTCTTCTTTGTGCTCTACTCTCTCTTGCCCTCCCACTATCTCTCGCACACGTACATACCTAGGCCATGCCAAAAGAACAGGAGCAAGACGAGCGGTTTTTCGATCAACTCGGCCCACTACCTGCTACAGCAAAAAGGACAAATCTACCTATAGTAACATAGCAAGAGGCAAAGGAGATGAGAGAAGAAGAGCGCAGGAAGAAGGCCGAAGAAGTGCAGCGCAGGAAGGAAGCTTAAGAAGCAGAGCCTAGTAGAGAAGCGAAAGAAGAGCGGCGTCGAAAAGAAGCCGAGGAAGGTCAAGGGCAACCGCCCGAGATTGTTATTGAGGCCTACACCCTAGAACAGCTAGAGGTTATCTTACAGAACAGGGAGGTCGAGCTCTTGTCCTATGGCATCACGAAAGATACCATTGACAAAGAGTTTGCTCTTGTGAGGGCGGCTTGGGAGAAAGAAATGCAAAAGAGACAGCAGCCCAAAGAGGACGCAAGGAGGGCAAGCCAAGCATAGCCACAAGCAGCCACAACATCCAGACGTCTAGTCAAGACGTGTGGCAAAAGAATGGAGGGCAAGTTTCGAGACCAGCTAGAAGAGGAAGAGCGTGCACAAAAAAAAAAAAGTTCAGGTCTGAACGACCACCGTAGGAGAATCAAAGACCACCACCGTCTCCATCGGTTACAAAGAAGAAGAGAAAATGGAGGCCAGGGAAAGTCGCGCTACGAAAGATTAGGAAATATTAGAAAAGCACAGATCTTCTCATCCCCAAGGCACCATTCTCTCGACTGGTGAGAGAAACAATGGAAAAATTTACTAACAGGGTTGACCGCATACAGAGCACAGCTCTTGAAGCTCTTCAAGAAGCTGCTGAAGATATTGTAGTTTCTGTTTTTGAAGACTCAGTGCTGGCCATGGTACATGCCAAGAGAGTCACTTTGAAGCCTGTAGATATGGCCCTAGCCCTACGCCTACATTTAGAGCGTAGCCTTCTACCTCAATAGGCTAACCCACTTTGTAATTCTCCCTACAAACTTTTGTAATGTTCCCAAAATCCTTTGTAGCATTTTTAAACATTAATGGAAGCTTTTTGAGTTGTGTTAAATTCTTTGTTGAGTCCAATTTTTTTTGTATGCTCAGTGCCAGTGAACATTTCATTAAAAAAAATATAAAAGCACTATACACACACGAAAAAACACACACAAACACACACCCACACACACACACACACACACACATATATATATACACACACACATATATATACACACACACATATATATATATATATACACATATATATATATATACACACACACACATATATATATACACACACACACACACACACACATATATATATATATTTATATATACAAAAAAGTAGAGTCTATAAAGTCACCTAGAGACCCTTATTGAGGGCCTTATGAGCCTCACAAGACCAAAAAAACAAAAAAAATAATAATAAATGCCATGTGCACTGTGGCGCGTTAATCGCCAGTTTGACCAGGTCAAAATACAAATTTCCGTGCCGTAGCGCACATGGCATTTTTTTATTTTTTATTTTTGATTTTTTTGGTCTTGTGAGGCTCATAAGGCCCTTTAGGTGCCCTAATAGCCCCAAAATCTTATATATTTATATAAGATATTATATATATATATATAGATAGATATATATCTTATAATAGCCCCAAAATCTTATAATATCTTATGTCTTATATATATATATATATATATATATCCTATATATCTTTTATAGATATATATATATATCCTATATATCTTATATATATATATATATATATATATATATATCTTATATATATATATATATATATCTTTTAATAGCCCCAAAATCTTATAATATCTTATGTCTTATATATATATATATATATATATATCCTATATATCTTTTATAGATATATATATATATCCTATATATCTTATATATATATATATATATATCTTTTAATAGCCCCAAAATCTTATATAGGTACACACACACACACACACACACACATATATATATATGTATATATATATACATATATGTGAGTGTGTATACATCTATAAATACAACATTTTTTCGTACCGCTCTAACCCAATCTCGAATACTTTTTTTAATCCTAAACAATATCTATAAAGACATAGAAGACTAAACAAATACACTTGGAAAGATGACACTATCTCTATTGAAATTGAAATCTCTTTAGAAGACTTAAGAAGGTAAGCATCCCCTTTCTTTCTCTAGGGTCTCTACTTTGCACAAACATAGACAAGAAAAACATGTGCTAAACAAAATGTATATGCAATTCATGTATTCTCATACAAGTCCATGCATATTACATCATTATTTCTTATTGGCATGGGACTATCTACTAGTATTTCTTAGCCTTAGGGGATGCAACTCCAAAAGTGTAATTGTATCATGTGAGCTCATCAAGAGTGTTTATAAATTAGTAAAAATTGGTTAGTTTTACATAAATAGTAAATACATAAACCCATGCTCCAAATGGTTTTTTATTGCTTAGTGTTCCCATCCTAGTGATGAAGATAACTTTGTTATTTTGTGAATTCATTAGCTCTTTGTTTAGCGATCCCATCTTTGCCATGGAAATGGCTTTGTTATTTTATTGTCTCATTTGATCTTTTGATTGATGTCCAACGAATATAAGTTTTGCATCATAGGCTGATGTGGCCTCTTTGCACACATTAATATAAATTTCTTTCTTTCTTCATATCACCCAAGTGTCGTAGATAGGTTAGCCTAGACTGTTCAATGAGTGTGAAATATGACACCATGGACACTATACCTAGAGAGAGAGAGAGAGAGAGAGAGAGAGAGAGAGAGAGACTCTGCAAAAGTAGACATTTGAGAGTTTCCAAGACTCTCTAGCTTTACTTCTTCATGGGGTGAGACTAGTAAAAAATAGAGAGAGAGAGAGAGAGAGAGAGAGAGAGAGAGAGAGAGATGCAAGATACTTTAGATGATAATAGGAGTAATTTTGTGTGTGTGCATGCATGTAAGAGCAATGTTTGCATGTGCTTGTTCATGTGCATGTGTGTGTGTGTGTGTGTGTGAGAGAGAGAGAGAGAGAGAGAGAATGTGTACAATATTCATGAACTATACTTGTTTTCAAGTGTGTGTAGTTGTTCTATTGGTTTTCTCTCTCTTGTTGTTGTTGGATATTTCAATAAAAAAAATTTAATAATGAATATTAGAACTCATGTAATGAATCGTGTATTTATTAATTATTTGAGATTTTTGATTTCCAATTGAAATCCTTCACTTCCCTTTTCTAAGGGACCTGTAATATGAATTAAATTTGGATTTCCAATTTTTAACACAATTGACTTGATGGTAATTCTGTTCAAATTAATGTTTGAGCCCCACTAATAGATTTATAACATATTGAGTACTCTAGGGAATTAAAGACAAAAAATATCAAAGGTATTTTCTCAAAGGTTAGAAAAACACTCTCTATATCAAAGATGGTACTGGACTTTGTCATGAAACAAGATTGTCTTACCACTAAATTAATAAGTTATTATGGTTGCATTCGAGGTAAGTTTGTAAAAGAGAATTTCAAATGATGTGGTGTAAGCTAGTATTTACTTCTCTTCTATAATTAAGTGATCTAGTTTACTTCCTTTTAATAGTTTACTTCCTTTTAATAATTTTGTTATCTTAAAATTTAGAATTTTTGGAATGTCTTTGAGACCATTCTCCTTATTCTCATTGAAGTTCATAAAACATTATCTTTACTTTATTTTTGTGTAAAACTTTGTAAGATTCCTCCCCAGCCTCTCAGGATGTCCAGTATCTTCCCCTGTAGTCAAATCCCTCTTTAGAAATATCAAAGATCTTGTTTCTACCTGTTTTGGCCTAGAGAGAGAAAATATTCTAGAGAGAGATTATTTAGATTTTGAATATTTTTGGATAGAAAAAAATTCTCGTCCTATCAATATAAGTTCCCCTGAAACAGAAGTTCAAAAAGATTTCCAGAAGGTGCATTAGAAATTGAGTATAATCTGCTCAAGAGGCATTATCCTGAGGGTCAAGATTTTTTCAAAATTTTAAATTAAGGTTCCTATGGGCCAATAAGATCAATCCATGTGTGGGGAGGAGATAAATCCAATTTGTAAAAGAAATTACCCAAAAATGAGTAAATACTCACATAACATGAAGAGTTGACTATGTACAAGGGTTATTAGTAAAAAACTATGACACATATGTAAGGAAGGGGAGTCCCTTCCTTACATATGTACAAGGGTTATTAGTAAAAAACTATGACACATATGTAAGGAAGGGGAGTCCCTTCAAGGAGGTGCATACTTCACATGCTTGAATGAGTTTTAAACTCAAAAATAATGTGATATTTTTATCTCTCCTCTCTCTTGGATCAAACCGAATCAAAAACCGAATCAAAAAGGAACCAAACTAGGTCCAAATCTAGTCTAAATTCAACCAAATTAAAATCTAAAAAATTCTAGAAATCAGTTGGTCTTGGTTAGAGCCTCCCTCTCTTATAAATAGAACCTGAGTCTTTGTAAAAAAATAGGAGAATTATACTATGCCAAAATTATGCTGAAATAATGCTAATTTTTACTATTCTCTAAAATTCTCTCCAAATTGAAGAAATTGGAGCTTCCCTCTTTCTTCAATCTCCATTGGTGACTCCATTAGCACACCAAACCAATTGATTTGTTGGGGGCCTCTACCATGAACAAAGAATCAAGCAATTTGCAAGGTAAATGGTGAATTTTGATCTTTTCTATAAATTCTCAATGTTTCTCTCTTCTCAACCCCTCTCAAGCTTGAGAAGCTTAATTGGAATGGTTTTTGAATGCTATTGACGTTAATTGATGAATGGTAGTAAAGAATTTCATAAATTTTCATTTATGCTTAATTTTAATGGTTTTTATGTAATTTCTCTCACTCAAAGAATGGTCATTCTCATGACCTATTCTCAATCCAAATGAAGCTTTTCATAAAGCTTTTCCTTAATCCAAGATTAATCTATGCTTGAGGCCAAATTAATGGCTTTTTTCGATGCTTTTAGTTTATGTATTTCATGAATATTGATGATTCAATCCATTATGGGTTAATGATCCAATTAGGGATCATTCTAATCATTCCCTTAATGATAAGCTTTATCCTTTAAAATAATTGAGATTTATCAGTCATAGCAACGGAGCTATGGCAAAATTTCTGTAAAAATTACACATAAAATAATTTCATTCAAAGCATGAAAAGAGGACTTCCTACCATATTCTAGGAATTATCATCCTAGATTAATTGAAAGAATTTCATTGTAATCATGGAGAAATTGATTTTATGCTATGCATAATTGATGAATTAAGAAAAAGAGGATTTCTAAAAATTCAATTTTATGTGAAAAAGAGTAATCTCCATCCTATGAGTATTCTTAAAGGGTTGGGTTCACACTATAGAGAACGCGTGTATGTATTGGTTGAGTACGTTTCATATTATGTGTACTCTTATTCTTGTATATGGTGTGTTGAGTGTTGAGTGAAGAAGAAGAAGATTTTCAGCCTCTCACCTTGTGTGTTCTCTACTATTAGGGTTTTGTGAGTGTGTGTGTGTGCTTGCAAGAGCTCAAGCTCTCTTCCCCCCTGCATCTCTTCATGGTATCGGAGCCTGGTTCGTGCTAAGGGCTGAGTTGCAAGCAAGAGAATCACAAGAAGCGGTACGAGGATAAGAGCTTCAACTACTCTTCCCTATTTGTGTTGGTGACTATACCCTTGTCGGGAGCTCTACGGGAGGCACCGGCAAATGATATCTGATTGAGGAGCTTTCTTCGCAGGAGTAAAGCTATAGGGCAACTATATTGTCCTCTATCGGACGGGATTTTCTAGGCCGAAACCGCGTTTTGCGCGTGTCTGGACCTCCGTTTTTCAGAAAGCAGGCGATTTCAAGCACTGCGGGTAAGTCATCGATTCTCTGCAGAACTCTGTTTTAAGAACTGCAAGAAGACAGATTGACTGTGCAGACACTGTGGGTGCTGCAAAGAGGTCAACAATTGCCATTGGGTGTATGTATGCACATTGAAGTCACTGGTTGTGACATTTGAGAGTACTACACTACCGCTGCAAAAAATACAGCAGTTTGTGCAAAAAAAAACCAGAGTGCTGTTTCTGGTAAAATTGTGTGTTTGGCAAGATGTCAAATGATGGGATAACTCAGATCGTGGCTGAGAAGCTTAATAAGAATAACTTCCATGCTTGGAGGTTCAGGTTGATGAATTTCCTGATGGGAAAGGGCTATTGGGACTACATAGAAGGTGAGCATGAAGAGGCACCGGAGATACCGGACACCGACTGCTGCAGATGTGAAAGAGTTTAAAGACTGGAACCAGGGAGCCAGGAAAGTTATGTATTGGCTCTCCATTAGTATACAGGACACCATGATTGGACACATTCAGGATGCCAAGTCCCCCAAGGAGGCGTGGGACACCTTGGTAAAGCTCTATGAAACAAATACCAAGGCACGTAAGATACAGTTGAAGAATGAACTTCATACTGTGGAGAAGCATCGAAGAATGGCCATAGGGCCATTCTTTTCATGAAAGGTCATTATTCCATGACCCAAGGTCAGTTTGGAATGGTCATGGGGCATCTAAGAATGGGCGTAGGGCCATTTTTCTCATGCACAACAAGTGGAAGAATGGCCTAAGGGCCATTCTTGCATGACCCCAAGACCACAAGGTCATTTTGGGATGGCCATGGGTCATCCAAGAATGTCCTTAAGGCCATTTGTTTTATGCACAACAAGTGTGAACATTCCTACATGACCCCTAGGCCTCAAATATGCACTATTTTACTTTAAAATGCATCACAATGCATGAAATGATGGCCATGGGTGCATCCAAGAATGTCCCAAGGGCCATTCTTGCATGACCCCCCAAGGGGCCATGGGTGCATCCAAGAATGGTCCTAGGGCCATTCTTTTCCATACACAACATGAGGAAGAATAACCCTGGGGCCATTCTTTTCCATACACAACATGAGGAAGAATAGCCCTGGGGCCATTCCATACACAACATGAGGAAGAATAGCCCAAGGGCCATTCTTGCAGCATGACCCCAAGGCCTTAAGGTCATTTTTTGGATGGCCATGAGGCATCCAAGAATGGCCCTAGGGCCATTCTTTTCATGCACAACTGGTGTAAGGACCATTCCTACATGACCCCAAGGCCTAATATATCCACCATTTTACTTTAAAATGCATCACAGTGCATGAAATAGTGGCCATGGGGGCATCCAAGTATGCCCCAAGGGCCATTCTTGCATTACCCCAAGGGGCCATGGATGCATCCAAGAATGGTCCTAGGGCCATTCTTTTTCATGCACAACATGAGGAAGAATGGCCCTAGAGAAATTCTTGCATGACCCCAAGGCCTCAAGGTCATTTTCGGGATGGTCATGGGGTATCCAAGAATGGCCATAGGGCCATTCTTTTCATGCACAACAGGTGGAAGAATGACCCCAAAGGCCATTCTTGCATGACCCCAAGGCCTCAAGGTCATTTTGGAATGGCCATGGAGCTCCCAATAATGTCCTCCTTCTATGCTGCACAATAGCTGGAAGAATGCCCCTAGGGCCATTCTTGCATGACCCCAAGGCCTCAAGGTCATTTTGGGATTGCCTTGGGGGCATCCAAGAATGGCCATAGGCCATTCTTTTTGTGCACAACAGGTGGAAGAATGGACCTAGGGCCATTCTTGCATGACCCCAAGCCTCAAGGTCATTTTGGGATGGACATGGGGCATCCAAGAACGTCCCTACTACGGCCATTCTTTTCATGCACAACAGGTGGAAGAATGGCCCAAGGGCCATTCTCGCATGACCCCAAGGCCTCAAGGTCATTTTGGAATGGCAATGGGGGCATCAAAGAATGGCCTAAGGGCCATTAGTTTAATGCACAACATGTGGAATAATGGCCCAAGGGCCATTCTTGCATGACCCCAAGGCCTCAAGGTCATTTTGGGATGGCCATGGGGGCATCCAAAAATGGCCCAAGGGCAACTCTTTTAAAGCACATTAGGTGAAAGAATGGCCCAAGGGCCATTCTCGCATGATCCCAAGGCCTCAACATCATTTTGGAATGGCCATGGGGCATCCAAGAATGGCCCTAGGACCCTTCTTTTCATGCAAGGCCATTATTGCATGACCCCATTAGAACATTTCGAAGGTCATTTGGAGGGCCTTTTAAAGGAGAGAGAAAATAGCCACCAACCAATGTGAGCAAGCAGGCAATGTAACGTTGAAAATTAGTTATATTCATTTAAAAAATCTTTAAAAGTTTTTATGTATATTCCAAAAACAATTGTATTCATCTTAAATAAATAACTTTTTGGAGAATCTAACAGAAATTGCATTGAAGACGCCTGTCCAAGTACAGATGGAGAATTTTTCATCCTGTCTTTTCTTATCGAGGAAGAAAATTTAAAAGTGAACTACCTTCGTGGGCATTCTTCTTCTAGTTTTGCTCTCTTCATTCTCCTAGCTATGCACTACTTTCCCTCATCCTTCTACTCTAATCTTTCAGTTCTGTTATATTTTTTAAATAATGGCTACAAACCATCAGTTCATATCATGACGGTCATACCCTACATCGGAGGACATTGACGAAACACTTCAAAGGCCAAGGAGACCTAGATATCAGTGTTTTCTGTACTTATCTCCAACACAGTCAATGAAGAGAACCAATGGACACAAGCTCAAATAACCAAGCGAACCTGGGTGCTTGTGCAACCAAGAAGGCAAAAATATACAAGCAGTAAGAACATTTTCATAACGTCATGGAAGGGTAGAATCAAAGACTTCAAGATAGAGAGCGGAAGGACTTGTGCAACATGTCTACATGCACAAGGAGCTTATACTTAGCAAAGAGAATCAATCATCCTTGCAACCACATAAAATAAATTGTGAAGCTCAAAGCAATTCATTATTGTTCTCAGTATTTATAATACCATTAATCATTGAATTATTTTTCTCATTCTCGGGCTCAATTGTTTGTGCATGCATATGTGTATCCCTAATCATATGAAGAGTAGCAACCAATTGAGTGCATCATTGGGATCATGACTATGGTACATGCACACATTGGGCAGCTGCAGTATGAGGGGAGGAGTAAAAGAAGCCTTATAGATGTAGGTGTTTTTTTTAATGACCACTTTTACTATTTGCTGGACAAAGACAATGACCCCCATGGACGCTTGGAAAAGCTGCCTCTCTAAGAAGATTGGAACCACATAAAGCAATTCATTATTGTTATCAGTATTAATACCACTAATCATTGAATTATTGTTCTCATTCTCGGGTTCAATTGTTTGTGTATGCATATGTGTATCCCTCATCATATGAAGAGTGGCAACCAATTGAGTGCATCATTGGGATCATGACTATGGTACATGCACACATTCGGCAGCTGCAGTATGAGGGGAGGAGTAAAAGAAGCCTTACAGATGTAGGTATTTTTTTAATCACCACTTTTACTATTTGCTGGACGAAGACAATACCCATGGACGCTTGGAAAAGCTACCTCTCTAAGCAGATTGGAACCACATAAAGCAATTCATTATTGTTATTATCAGTATTAATACCATTAATCATTGAATTATTGTTCTCATTCTCGGGTTCAATTGTTTGTGTATGCATATGTGTATCCCTCATCATATGAAGAGTGGCAACCAATTGAGTGCATCATTGGGATCATGAATGTGGTACATGCACACATTGGGTAGCTGCAGTATGAGGGGAGGAGTAAAAGAAGCCTTATAGATGTAGGTATTTTTTTAAGGACCACTTTTACTATTTACTAGACAAAGACAATACCCATGGACGCTTGGAAAAGCTTCCTCTCTAATTAGCAGATTGGAACCACATAGATTGGCCAATTCCTGATTCATGCATTATAGAATCTGTTAAGAGTAAGTTTTACAAAGACGTGCAGCAATCACTACGAGGGAGTAGCCCCACATGGATAGTGAAATTGTGCTCTACCTACCAATAACTGTTTTTGTGGAGCTTTTCAATATCTGTCAGGTTCAAATTGCAAAGATTGCTCATTTGCAAAAAAAATAGATTCTACATTCTTGGCAACTTTACTTGACAAGAGCTAGGACAGGAAATTGCATGAAGAGATCCATTGCCAGATCGCATCATCAGAGATAGCAACACAAACAATCATCATGTCATATTGGTACATGATAGCAACACAAACAATCATCATGTTAAATACATGATAGCAACACAAATAATCATCATGTCATATTGGTACAAATGGTCTCGTTACATCAAAGGGGAGCTAGTTCCAATGGATTAGGAAGCAGTCACTTTAGAGGGCAACAACGTGGTAGATATTGAAGTATATGATGCAGACTCAACCTTGCTCATCACAGTCATTTCAATGAGCGGGAACTATGCAGTCTACAGCATTTGAGGAAAGATATCATAGACCAATACATACATGAGATGCCATCAGAGTTTTTTTTCTTTCACAATGGAAGAAAGGTCCTGCAGAGAAGAGAAAAGATAATTATTTGCAAAGATTTGTAGAACAAAGTAATTATCATTCCTGTGTAACTTCAATTACCCATGTACTTTTGATCCAAGACAATGTACTTTCTTATATTATCAACACTTTTGATTGCAAGACAATGTACGTCTCTTTTATGTTATCAGTACTTCTTTTTTATATTAGCAATGAAAGAAAGCTTGCAATGTATACGAGTCATCACTTTGATTTATAAGAAATTACTTTAATTAAATGGATTGTTTTCTATATATTTTGGAACTGTGCCAAAAAAATCGTACAAGCCTTCTAAATAAGGAATTAGTGTCTATTCCAAAAACCTATCATCTACATCTCCCTCAAAAGGTAGGGGTGATATACAAGTGTGCTCTGGATTAAATATCCCCTTCTCAGGGGTATCATCTATCAACAAAGTATTGTGTATGTCAATAGGTAGATGGATAATGACAAAGGGCTTAGTGAACAGCGGCACTCCCTCTTTGCCTGGATGAAACATACTGGGATGCACTTCACAAGCCCTTTGATTGTAGATAAAATAAAAGTCACTTGGCTCAAAACCTATTTCTGTGCAAAGCACTCTGATCATAGATTCCAAGTTCTGCGGAGCCATTGAGGACCAAATGGCAGCTCGAAAAAAATAGAGCACAAACTTTAAAAAATCTACCACTCCTGGCCTCAGCATCATGTGCATATATCCTATACGAAATGTTCTCGCCCTGCTAATATTGAAAGGAACAGACTACCTTTTGAGAAGTAGACTATTTACGTCTAGAATGATCATTGATCAGTCTCTGAATTCAGAAAACATTTCAATTATTTTGAAAAGAAATGTTACAACCCTTCACTACTTATAAATGTAGTGGGCATGTCTTTAAAGAATGTGACAAATAAATTGTCTACTGGCTCACATCAATCTTTTGACGTGCATGTTCCACATCTCCATCTGTGTCCTTGAGCTCAACTCCCTCCTCCTCTTCCAGCTCCTTGTTTTGGTCTTCCACAACATTCTCATCCATCTTCATCCATCTTCTCCTCCTCACCCATATTCTCCTCCTCAAACTTCTCTTCCCTGCCCTCCTCACCCATATTCTCCTCCTCACCCTTCTCATCCATCTTCTCCTTCTCACCCTTCTCTTCCCTGCCCTCCTCAACCTTCTATCCTTTTCCCTCCTCCTCTTCACCCTTCTCTTCTCTTCCCTCCTCCTCCTTCTCTCCTTTTTCCTCCTCACCGTTCTTCTCTTGCTCAACACTCTTCTCGGCCTTTCCCTGGATGTGGATAGGTCCATCATCGATGAGAACCTCAACCTTATATGGGAAAGTAGGTGCGTTCTATGGGGTCTTCTCCTTGGCACATCTTAATATCATCCGTATCATCATCACTCTATAGTGCTCCACAAAGAGGTTGTCATATCTTTCAATAGTTGACTACACTGAAAGGGAAAAAATCATCAAGTTTAGTAGAGCATAAATTTATGATTGCTGAGGTAGAAATAATCAACAAGTTTTATTACCTTGGTCCATGTAGGGCTAAGTTGAAACAGGTTGTCTAGTAGGTACTCTGCATGTATAATAGTTCTCTAGCCACACGAATAGCCATCTGTTTGATATGGCACATATATTTCCTTGATTGCAAAGTCAAAAATGTCTTCAACAAGGCAAATAGGGCCAATGGCTGCAAGCATTCTCTTAATACAACTGTCAAGGCATACAAATTTAATTAGACACTAGAAATTGCAGAAGGACTTATAATTTAGATTAATATAAATGAGCAAGACTCATAGTCTCAATTCAGGTTGTGTGCTTGGTATGGAATTCATAGTCCAGAGAAAATCTTATTGTCTGAGCTCCAAACAAACAAGGCTCCAGTGATTGCTGAAACATTAAAAACCAGAGTTAAAAACAAAACATTTAATCAATCTAAATTTTAAATAAAATTAAAAAATATGTATATTTACCTTGATTCATATGGAAAAATAATCATGTTGACTTCCCTTAAGTTGCAATAAGTAAACCACCTTCTTATGTTATCCGGTGTGGTACTTTTGACCCTTAGCAGAGGAGCCAATTGAAAATTAAGAATAAAAACTTTTGTTTGCAACTCTGCAGGGATCTTACACTTTACCAAACTGCCAAATTTATAAAAAAAACTTAACACCAAAAATTGTGAAACTTGAACCAAACATATACAGTAGACTCACATGAAGAAGAACTTACTTTAGACAAACATACACAATAGAGTCAGATATCTGATCTCTCTTGTGCTTCAATATATTTAGGTCCACCAAGTCCAGACTAAGTTGTCTCTCCCCATCGTCCAGGGCCACGAAGACATATATACCATTCTGAAATTTTAACAATTCCTGTAAATTAACAGTATCTAATTCTGCAGTTTCCTTTTTGTACAACTTGTCCCTTGAAAGATCATCCTCGGTAGGCTTCTCCATGGCTTCTACATTCTTCTGCTTCAGTGCTTCCTGCTATAACCTGGTCTTCTGTTCAGCCTTGGCTCTTGTATTAACTTCATGTTTCACATCCATAATCTTTATGTCATCACTCAGGGGTATCAAAAGAATATCTCTCATTTTACAAGCGATTAATTATCTCAGCAAGAAATAGAAGCTTCTCAAATCTCCACCTAACTCTCTTCAAAGTCTCATAATCATTAACCATGATGGTGATTCTATGTGCGTGTGCAGCAACTATACACATATCATTGAAATATTCTAGAATAAAATCTTCAGCTGCCTCCTCAAGACAAAGCAAGGCTGTTCTCTACCACCTCATCTCAAGAGACCATTGCTCACAAACTGACCTCAATAACCTCTGGAAAGGAGCCTTAGGAATACATAGCTCAATACATTTTTTATCTTTCCTTATCTCCCTTAAAATCATTACCCTTTGAGAGAATCTTCTAGGCCTGGCCTGTTTCAAAATGTGCATAGGCTTTCCCTTTCTCCTCTGTTTAGCAGCAGCCTTCGTATCGACCTCGGGACCCTTGCTCTGCCTACGGGCAATTTTCTTAGTCCTCACCATACAAAAAACTGCACATTTCAAAACATATCCATAAGCATTTCTCTCTCTCTCTCTCTCTCTCTCTCTATATATATATATATATATATATATATACACACACACACACACACATATATATATATAATAATATATATATATATATTCATATATGTATATATATATATATATATATATATATATGTATATGTATATGTATATATATGTACGTATATGTATATATATATATATTCATATATGTATATATATATATGTATATGTATATGTATATGTATATATATGTACGTATATGTATATATATGTATATGTATATATGTATATATGTATAGATACACACACACACACACACACACATCTACATATACGCTTTACATTTCTATATAAACATAGGTACAAGCATATTCATGAGCATTTGGTCATGATAGCCGAGAGCTTATATATCCCGTTTACAAACCTCTAGATTTTCATATTTGCATCAAATGGCTACGAAGGCGCAAGCATGAAAATATTCACTTCTTGTAGCCGAAATGACGCGATATCCCGTTTCCAAAACTCTTGCGTTTTCATATTTGTGTTAAATGGCTACCTAGGTACAAGCATATATATACCTCTCTCTCTCTCTCTACACACACACACACACACACACACACACAACTATATGTATGCTATTACATAGCTATATATTCACAGGTAGAATCATATAGAAATTTGGTACGATGCCTTTGAAAGCATATATATACCTCTCTCTCTCTCTCTCTCTCTCTCTCTCTCTCTCTCTCTCTCTCTCTCTCTACACACACACACACAACTATATGTATGCACACACACATACCTCTCTCTCTCTCTCTCTACACACACACACACACACACACACACACAACTATATGTATGCTATTACATAGCTATATATTCGCAGGTAGAGTCATATAGAAATTTGGTACGATGCCTTTGAAAGGAGTTGAGCTCATTTTAACTCTAAGGCCCCAGATATGGCCTCCTCGCACACTCTATTTTCGCACACGAAATAGGGGATTATTTTGCTAATCAGTGATTAATCAACACTAATCACTATATTTTGGTGCAATTGAGGGCTCAAATTTACCATTGGGTATCTAATACAGATCCCTATAACTTTAGATTGCAATTCGGAGATGGTTTGATACTCCAATCACTTAGTACAGATCAGCTACACTTGGCTTTATGTAATTCTTTGGTGAATTTATGCTAAAATCATCATCTTGCATTTACCCCTTGGTTAATGCTTGCAAATCACACTCAAATTCAAGTTATTCATAGCCAGTGTTGCATTGGGAATGTGCATAAGAATGAATGCTATATGCATTATGTATTGGTGGGTACACATGGGTGATTACATCGTTGTAAAAATGGGATCAAACACTACCCTTGTCCAGAATAAGGCAAGAGGATTCGAAAATAACTACTTTATGACATTAGGATTCAAATTTATGACAAGCTTGCAGCTATTCATAAATGCAAGAATAGAATAATCATATCTTAAAATTCAGTTGTTTTACATTTTTACATTTTTTCTAGAGAGAGAAAATAGGAATTTGTGAATTTCTTAAAAGGCCCTACAAATGATCTCCAAAATGTTCTAATGAAAGGCCTCAAGGTCATTTTCGAATGGCCATGGCGCAAAAAAAAATGGCCCTAGGGCCATTCTTCTCATGCACAATACGTGGCAAAATGGCCTAAGGGCGATTCTTGCATGACCCCAAGGCCTCAAGGTCAATTTGGGACGGCCATAGGGCATGCAAGAATGGCCCTAGGGCCATTCTTTTCATGCAAAACAAGTGTGATGACCATTCCTACATGACCCCAAGGCCTTAAATATCCACCGTTTTACTTTAAAATGCATCACAATGCACGGAATAATAGCCATGGGGGCATCCAAGAATGGCCCAAGGGCCATTCTTGCATGACCCCAAGGGACCATGGGTGCATCCAAAAATGGTCCTAGTGCCATTCTTGCAAGAGGGCCCTAGGGCAATTCTTTTCCATGCACAACATGAGGAAGAATAGCCGTGGGGCCATTCTTGCATGACCCCAAGGCCTCAAGGTCATTTTTGGGATGGCCATGGGGCATCCAAGAATGGCCCTAGGGCTATTCTTTTCATGCACACAACAGGTGTAAGGACCATTATTACATGACCCCAAGGCCTGATATATCCACCATTTTACTTTAAAATGCATCACAGTGCATGAAATAGTGGCCATAGGGCCATCCAAACATGGCCCAAGGGCCATTCTTGCATGACTCCAAGGGACCATGGGTGCATCCAAGAATGGTCTTAGGGCCATTCTTTTTCATGCACAACATGAGGAAGAATGGCCCTAGGCCCATTCTTGCACAACCCCAAGGCCTCAAGGTCATTTTTGGGATGGCCATGGGGCATCCAAGAATGGCCCTAGGGCTATTCTTTTCATGCAGAGAATAGGTGGAAGAATGACCCCATAGGACCATTCTTGTATGATCCCAAGTCCTCAAGGTCATTTTGGAATGGCCATGGAGCATCGAAGGATGTCCTCTTTTCATGCACAATAGGTGGAAGAATGGGCCTAGGGCCATGCTTGCATGACCCCAAGGCCTTAAGGTTGTTTTGGGATGGATATGGGGGCATGCAAGAATGGACATAGGGCCCCATTCTTCTCAAACACACCATGTGGAAGAATGGTCCTAGTGCCATTTTTGCAATACCCCAAGGCCTCAAATTCATTTTGAGATGGCCATGGGGGAATCCACGAATGGCCATAGGGCCATTCGTTTCATCCACAACAGGTGGAAGAATGGCCATAGGGCCATTCTTGTATGACCCAAGGCCTCAAGGTCATTTTGGAATGGCCATTGGGGCATCCAAGAATGGCCCAAGGGCCTTTCTTTTCATGCATAACAGGTGTAAGGGCCACTCTTGCATGACCACAAGGCCTCAAATATCCACTGTTTTACTTTGAAATGCATCCGAGAGCGTGGAATAGTGGCCATGGGGACATCCAAGAATGGCGAAATAGCCATTATTTTCATGCACAACAGGTGGGAAAATGGCCCTAGGGCCATTCTTGCATGACCCCAAGGCCTCAAGGTCACCTTTGGCTATGGGGGCATCCAAGAATGGCCATAGGGTATTCTTTCATTCCTGCATGACCCCAAGGCCTCAAGGTCATTTTTGGGATGGCCATGGGGCATCCAAGAATGGCCCTAGGGCCATTCTTTTCATGTAGAATAGGTGTAAGGACCATTCTTACATGACCCCAGGGCCTAAAATATCCACCGTTTTACTTTAAGATGCATCACAGTGCATGAAATAGTGCCATGGGACCATCCAAGAATAGCCAAAGGGCCATTCTTGCATGACCCCAAGGCCGAAAGGTCATTTTTGGGATGGCCATGGGACATTCAAGAATAGCCCTGGGGAAATTCTTTTCATGCACAACAGGTGGAAGAATGACCCCAAAGGCCATTCGTGCATGACTCCAAGGCGTCAAGATCATTTTGGATTGGCCATGGGGCATCCAAGCCTATGGCCTCTTTTCATGCACAAGAGGTGGAAGAATGGCCCTAGAGCCATTCTTGCATGACCCCAAGGCCTCAAGGTCATTTTGGGATTTATATCAGGGCATCCGAGAATGCCCATAGGCCCATTCGTTTCATACCCAACATGTGGAAGAATGGCCCTAGGGCTTGTCTTGCATGACACCTCAAGGTCATGCACAATAGGTGGAAGAATGACCCCAAAGGTAATTCTTATATGACCCCAAGGCCTTAAGGTCATTTTGCAATGGCCATTGGGATATCCAAGGATGGCCTCTTTACATGCACAAACAGGTAGAAGAATGGTCCTAGGGGCATTCTTGCATGACCCCAAAGCCTCAAGGTCATTTTGGGATGGATATGGGGGCATCCATGAAATGGCCCAAGGGCCATTCGTTTCATGCACACCATATGGAAGAATAGCCCTAGGTCCATTCTTGCATGACCCCAAGGCCTCAAAGTCATTTTGGAATGGCCATGGGGGCATCCAAGAATGGCCATAGGGCCATTCTTTTCATCCACACAAGCAAAAGAATGGCCCTAGGGCCATTCTTACATGACCCCAAGGGCTCAAGGTCATTTTGGAATGGCCATTGGGGCATCTAAGAATGGCCCAAGATGCACAAGAGTTGCAAGGGCAATTCTTGCATAACCCCAAGGACTCAAATATCCATTATTTTACTTTGAAATGCATCCTTGAGCATGAAATAGTGGCCATGGAGACATCCAAGAATGGCCAAATGGCCATTATTTTCATGCTCAATAGGTGAAAGAATGGCCCTTAGGCCATTCTTGCATGACCCCTCGGGGGGTTCACCTCAAAAAATGTTAGTGTACCACATGAGTTCAGTAGGAGGGGTTTTGTCATGAGCCTAACGAGTTAGCCAAAAGAATTTAAGGTCTTTAGATAAATTGAGAAAAATTAAGAGGATTCATTAACACGAGGGGTTTTTTAATTCAACTTTAGAAAAAAATAAGTTAGTTCATAAGTAAAGAAGGATAGTTTTATTAAAAAATTTAGTTAAGGGGTTTTTTAAATACCTCTTGAGAACACACGTGATACCTAGAGTTTTCTAGTAGTGTACCCCCCAGCATGACCCCAAGGCCTCAAGGTCATTTGGGATGGCCGGGGGGGCATCCAAGAATGTCCATTCTTTTTCATGCACAACATGAGAAAGAATGGGCGTGGGGCCATTCGTGCATGACCCCAAGGCCTCAAGGTAATTTTTGGGATGGCCATGGGACATCCAAGAATGGCCGTAGGGCCATTCTTTTCATGCACAACATGTATAAGGACCATTCTATCTATCTATCTCTTAACATACATACAAAAAGAGAAAATATTAAGTGTATGCATGTGTGAAAAAGAACATTTTGCTGCATACCTAACGTGGGTGCGATTCGAGTGTAGAGATGGTAGTGCTCCAAATGTCGATTAAGCGAACACGTAGTGTAGAAGCCTTGGGTGGAAAAATTACAGATGAGGGTGTTTTCAAATCCAAATTTTAAAATTGATATGGGGAGAGGGGAAAAACATTATGCACGAAAGAGGAAGCTAGGAAGATTATAATTTGAATTTAAATTCAAATTTCAAATTTGATTTGAGAATTCAGCGAGAAAATTCTAGTTTGAAATTCAAATTGGCGGTTTGGGAATGCCCCTAGGATGCCAAGAATGGCTACACGACCATTCTTCTCATGCACAGTGTGAATGGCCCTAGGGCATCCAAGGGCACCTAAGAATGGCCATAGGGCCATTCTTTTCATGCACAACATGTGGAAGAATAGCCATAGGGCCATTCTTGAATGACCCCAAGGCCTCAAGGTCATTTTTGTGATTTAGATTTATGACATTATTTGGTGATTTAAGATTGATTTATGTATAGTTTTTATAATTATTTTTATTTTGCTAATAAAATAATAAGTTTTTTTCAATAAGAAGAAAAACTATGAAATAAGAAAGTTTTAGTGAAGAAATAATTATTTAATCATTTAAATTTTTATTGGAATAGAAAAGAAAGAACAATATATAAAATAAGTATTGTGGTTTTGTGTAGAAGAAAAATAAGTAAACAAATCATAGAAAAATAAAGATAGATGTTATTAGGATAATATAATTATCCTAATTAGATTCTTTGAAATAATATGTACTTTAGTGAATAGTTTATTATTTATTATTTCAAGTGAAAAGAAAGAAGAATATATAAAATAATATATTTATAAAATAGAATATTTAAAATAAGTGGGTGTAAATGTTGGTATAATATATGATAATCTATAATAAATGTAAGGATATATTACCAATTTGTTTTGTATATCATATAATAAGTAAAAAATATTAGTACAGTATACAACACATAGGTTTGTGCCGCCTAAAAAATAAGATTACATATAAATATTATTTGTGTGTGTGTGTGTTACATTATATTAAGCATTTTCAGTTATATAACAGTTAGCCATTATATAATGTTGAAAGACGAGTTTGTTAACTTTAATGTTTAGTACAAGTCTTACACCTTATAATAACTGAACAATAGTCTGGACTCTTCATGTTTCATGCTTTAATATGATAGAATACATATAAATGTCCCGTTAGTAATTTTAATTGTCAATCTAGTGTGCATATTTGCCAAAGATACCCTAATATATTTTGGAAAGATGTTTACAATAAAGGTAATAATATAATGTTTTTAAAGTTGCTTCTATTTAAAAAGGTCAATAGTTTCAGAAGATAGCAAATCGAACACATACTCACAAGGTTTACATGTTTAGATGACATGACTCACAAGGGTCAAAACACAATTATGTCATGATGAGGAGTTTTAAAAAAGACCTAAATTAGTCATCATTCTCTAACAATTGTTCCATCCTTTCCATATTTGTTTTACAATAGTTACGTAAGGTTCAATTTTCATCCTCACATGTCAGTGTTTGATACAAGGTAGAAGTAGATTACCATAATTGTTCTTATTAAATATAATTATCTATTTATTAAAAAATGGATAGAGAATTACATCTACGTTATGCAGAAAAAACTTAGAGGTGCACTATGGATATAATAGTTAACCATTATATGATGGTTAACAATTATATAATGGTTAAATTATATTAACCATTATATAATGGTAAAATTATATTAACCACATTATATAATGGTTAAATTACAATAACCATTGTATTATGGTTAATGCTTACATTAACCATAATGGTTAATGCTTACATTAACCATAATGGTTAATTTAATCATTATACCTAGCTTTGGATTACACCACAAAAGTGGCCGCACAAGCGAAAGAGGGCCAGGCAGAGGCGCGCAAGTGAGAAGAAAGGTTGCAAGTTTGGCTGCCTGTGCGCACCAACGAGTAGGGTGAGAAGGAAAAATAGAAGCAAAGAGGCAACTGGTGCTTTGGCATCGGCTAAGATTGTAAAATGGACTGATTCAGTACTATCGGCAACACACAACAACTAGGATTCGAAGAGGCTTGTGGATCTTGTCGCGGTTGTAGGCCACGCAAGCGAGAAGAAGCTTGCTCGCCTCTACACCAACAAGAAGAGTGAGAAGGAAAAGGAGAAGCCAATAAAGGGGCTTGTGGCTCTTGCCCTTGGTCGACACAATGCAAAAGGTTCACCTCTCTCTCTCTCTCTCTCTCTCTCTCTCTCTCTCTCTGCTCTCGAACTCTCTCTTTTAAACACCCACACATGGTCCCTCTCACACACAATTAATCTCTCTCTCTCTCTAATTAGTTTAATTTAAAATCTAGTTAATCTCTCACACACAATCCCTCTCTCTTTCTCTCTAATTAATCTCTCACACAATTATTTCTCTCTCTCTTTCTAATTTGTTTAAAATCTCTCTCTTTCTAATTTGTTTAAAATCTCTCTCTCTCTAATTAGTTTAATTTAAAATCTCCCACACAATTATTTCTCTATCTCTAATTAGTTTAATTTAAAATCTAATTAATTTATAGATTCTAATTTATGTCTAACTAGTGTTTACAATCAACTTAGTGTTTAATTAGTTTGGTTTAATTAGTACTTAATTAGTTTATTTAGAGTTTTTTAGTTTAAAATTAGCATATTCATACTAATTAATCCTACTTTAATGGACCTTCACATACATAAGAAAATATAACTAGAAGAAAAAGCACCTTTTGTGTTTTTGGTTGGATGTTGACGATGCCGATGCACACGGGATGCTTGGGAGGAAAAACTTGTAAGCCCAAACGATAAATTCTTTTGAAATATTGTGAATTTGAATTGGTAGGGAAACTTTGGGAGAGATGGGATAAAGAGTCTAAATTGAGAGTGAGAATTTGAAATTGGGTCTAAACGTTGGGAGAATGGGCTAAATAGACCGAGAGATTAGATTGGCCCTAGGGCCAATCTCCATTTACATTGGCCCTAGGGTACACAAGAGAATCTAGAGTGGCCTTAGGACCAAGCTACCACAAATGAAAGAATCTAGCTTGGCCCTAGGGCCAAGCTACTATAAACAAAGTTACATCCTCGAATCTGAAATTTAATTTTTTTCCCAAGATTTGAAATTCAAATCTCTCCCAAAATTTTAAATTAGAATTTCCTCCTAAAATTTGAAATTTGAATTTTCCCCTAAAATTTGAAATTATTGCATGACCCCAAGGCCTCAAGGTCATTTTTGGGATGGCCATGGGGCATCCAAGAATGGCCTTAGGGCCATTCTCTTCATGCACAACAGGTGTAAGGACCATTCCTACATGACCCCAACGCCTCACATATCCACTATTTTACTTTAAAATGCATTACAATGCATGAAATAGTCACCATGGGGGCATCCAAGAATGGCCCAAGACCCATTCTTGCATGACCCAAAGGAGCCATGGGTGCATCCAAGAATGGTCGTAGGGCCATTCTTTTTCATGCACAGCATGAGAAAAGAATGGCCCTAGGGCCATTCTTGCATAGCCCTAAGGCCTCAAGGTCATTTTTGCGATGGCCATGGGGCATCCAAGAATGGCCCTAGGGCCATTCTTTTCATGCACAATAGGTGGAAGAATGACCCCAAAGGTCATTCTTGCTTGACCCGAAGGCCTCAAGATCATTTTGGAATGGCAATGGATGCTCCATGGCCTCTTTTCATGCCCAACAGGTGGAAGAATGACCCTAGGGCCATTCTTGCATGACCCCAAGGTCTCAAGGTCATTTTGGGATGGATATGGGGGCATCCAAGAATGGCCATAGGGCTATTCTTTTCATGCAAGGCCATTATTACATGACCGAAGGCCATTTTGGAATGGTCATGGGGTATCCAAGAATGGCTCTAAGGCCAATCTTCTCATGTACAACAAATGGAAGAATATCGTAAGGGCCATTCTTGCATGACGTCAAGGTCTCAAGGTCATTTTGGGATGGCCATGGGTCATCTAGGTATGGCCCTAAGGTCATTCTCTTCATGCGCACAACAAGTGTAAGAAACATTCCTACATGACTCCAAGGCCTCAAATATCCACTTAAACTTTAAAATGCATCAGAGTGCATGAAATAATGACCATGGGGCATCCAAGAATGGCCCAAGGGCTATTCTGGCATGACCCCAAGGGGCCATGGGTGCATCCAAGAATGGTCCTAGGGCCATTCTTGTAAGAATGGCCATAGGGCCATTCTTTTCCATGCACAACATGAGGAAGAATGGCCCTGGGACCATTCTTGCATGACCCCAAAGCCTCAAGGTCATTTTTGGGATGGCCATGGGGCATCCAAGAATGGCCCTAGGGCTATTCTTTTCATGCACACAACAGGTGTAAGAACCATTATTACATGACCCCAAGGCCTAATATATCCACCATTTTACTTTAAAATGCATCACAGTGCATGAAATAGTGGCCATAGAGCCATCCAAACATGGCCCAAGGGCTATTTTTGCATGACTGGGTGCATCCAAGAATGGTCTTAGGGCCATTCTTTTTCATGCACAACATGAGGAAGAATGGCCCTAGGCCCATTCTTGCACAACCCCAAGGCCTCAAGGTCATTTTTGGGATGGCCATGGACAACATGGCCATGGACAACAGGTGGAAGAATGACCCCAAAGGCCATTCTTGCATGACCCCAAGGCCTTAAGGTCATTTTGGAATGGCCATGGAGCTCCTAATAATGGCCTTTTTCCATGCACAATAGGTGGAAGAATGGCCCTAGGGCCATTCTTGCATGACCCCAAGGCTCAAGGTCATTTTGGGATTGCCTTAGGAGCATCCAAGAATGGCCATAGGTGATTCTTTTCATGCACAACAAGTGGAAGAATGATCCTAGAGCCATTCAATTAGGGCAAAAAATAGAAAAAAAAAGGGCCCTTTAAGATTTTGATTAAAACACTAATTACCTGAGGTTTTAGTAGACTGAGACCTCCTTTAAGATTTTGATTAAAACACTAATTACCTAAGGTTTTAGTAGACTGAGACCTCCACATTTGGCCATTCAGAGAGGCACTTTTGGTGCATTTAAGAGACGGGCCACAATAAATGCTAACATTCCTTTAATCATGTCAGAGGTACTTTTCAGTCGTTATTCTTAGTGTTATTTGAACTTTTGAAACATCTATTGTACAAATATTCCCACCAAAACATGTCCATTTTTCCTCTCGTCATCATTTGAGTGCTCTCTTTTTCTCGCTCTCTCTCTCTGTTTTCACTTCTCTTCTCTTCTTTTATGTTATACCCTTGCACAGTGGATTATACTCTAATGTCTATTGCTAACTCTTTACTCAATGTAAGAGAACGCAGACACAAACTTGCTATTAACATAGATCAGGTCTACTCATCTTGGAGAAGTATTCATCACCGAGCATTGTTGGACAAAGATGAGGCAAACAGACTACGACTAGAGGGAAGAAAGCACATTGATTTGTGGGTGGATGGAAGTATTTATCCCAATGATCCTTCAATGAGTATTTTTGGAGGAGTACATACATATTGAAGGGATAACGAGAAGCAGAAAAAAAAGAGTACATTTGTCTATAATGCATTCAAGAATATATGGGTGGATCTTAGAAAAGTACAAATTGCAATGGTGCATATGTATAAAATTAGCGTAGAAGAATGTGGTGGTGTGCTAAAGTTCGTGTTGAAGCTGGATGAGACACAGATCCAAAAAGGACAAAAGATGGAAAGAGTGAGCATATCTATCATGAACAGGGCAATTGAGTACAGCAATGGTAGAGGAGAGGAACCAAAACATAAATCCAGTCCAAGATGGAGCTTTGGTGAGTTGGTGTAGCTCACATACCAACTGAAAATCATTAAACCCTCAAATGGTTGTTCTCCCACATAGGTATCCCTAATATCATTCAATTCCAAAATTCCAAAGTACTGGAGATATGTTGATAGTTGATGGAGTTGGCAATTTCAAAGGGTAATGACATTTGGGTGCTGACTTAAAGACTATCAAATGTATGCGTGGAATATGCAACGGGGCTAATGCAAAGAATCCTTTCATTTATTGTATGGAAGGTATGGGATCAAAAGAGTGGATCAGTTTGCGACCAGCAAGGAGAGTCCCAATGAGAGACTTTATAGATCTAAGTAAGTTCAAGAATAAACAAGACATTTGGGATCCCATTCTTCCTATCTCTCTTAAGAATGTTCACATATGCACTTTGCATGCAGAGATAAGAATAATTGACAAGCTTTTGAGATTGCATCTTGATTATGCATATTCTATTAAACCAACATCGTTGAGAGATCAATGTATTGATGAATGTGAAGCATTGTTATAAAAAATGGGCTTTCATCGAGGTCAAGTTCATTTAAAGAAAGATCCAACAGTTTCAGGGAAAACACGGGATGTCTTGGCAGATTTCTCCATGGGAGGTGCAGAACCCAGAAGATTTTTAGGAATCATAGTCAAAAACAAGTGAATGTTATGTGGGAATGTTAGAAAGAATTGTGTGAGATCACGAGAAATGTTGCCAATACACCGCGGCTAGCAAATCTTAGAGTGGAGGTTTGGAAGCATCTTGACATCTTTTTAAATGTCCTTAGACAACAGAAGACATTAGCTACATATGCGCAACAGTACAAAAGTTTTATTACAAATCTCATTCAAATAATCAAAGAAGCATGGGGAGAAAAAGATATCACATACTATTTGGTAAGACTCCTTTGTATTCATGATACACTAAGTGGAATTGACATATGCTATTTTTATTTTTTTTAATGCAACACATCCTCCATGTACATGGGACATATTTTGTTGAGGAGCATGGACCCCTAGCAACATACAGTAACCAAAGGATGGAAAAGTCACATTACCAGGCATGCACATCATTCTTTTGGAGCACAAGACAGGGTGGAGGGGCTACAAGAACCAATGCTCTTGCAGAGTTATTCAACTCCTTTTTCAGAAGACAACTACAAAGAATGCAGAAAAACGACATTTCGAACACATAACACTGTCAAAAAAGAGAATTGTTGTATTCATAACTTTGTACAAAAAGTTATCTATTGTAATCCGAAGTATGTATAAAAAGTCTATTTCAAATTTTTCACATCATCATCCTTTGTCAGTGCCCCCCTGGAGCGTAGAAATTTACTTCTATTGTAGCCACCTAGTATGTTTACATCGGTTTTATTTGCAACTAGAGCATACGCAGAGTATGTCAAAAAATATTCTGATCTAGAGGTAGAAAGTCCAGGGCCATAACCAAAAATTCTAGTAGCAGCTGTCTTCTCAAGAAACATGATTTTGTTAGCATTGGCTTGTATAGTTGAGAAGCCATACAGTATGCAGAGAGCTTTAATACAAAGTATAAGCCAGTCTGCATCCTCAGAGACTTGGCTATGCAACTTCGGAGATCAATGGTTGTGACTCATGTGCTTTCTTAATGCATAATGATAAAGCATGAGTTGAGTGTGAAGCGCTCTAGGAAGAACATCCAACGTGCATGCACAGTACCACATAAAGCGATTTCGTCCACTAAATACACAATGAGATGTAGTTGACTTGTGAGAATGGTTCGCGGAAAAGTCTCCTCTACTAAACAAACCACCTCCACTGCCATAACACGTGCATCATCCAACGTGGCTGGATCAATTGTTTTGGAACTAACATATCTGAAAAATAAATAAATAGTACGTTATACCTCATGCACGTTCATTTTGCAAGGTATAATGAAGGGTGATCTGACATGGGTTTTACATACCTCACAAGCTCGCCCATCTTATAAATACATTTTTTCAAACTCTTATTTGCATTTTCAACGTACAAGACTTGGAAAACACTTACTTGAAGCATCTTGTGCCAATCGTGGGACTTCAACCCATATAGTTGCTCAACGCCTCTTTTCTTAGTGGTTGTAAAGGCTCCCTTCAATGATCTCATGCATCCAGTGGGAGTACGCAAAGTGGTGATGGCCTGCTTTACCTGCTTCTCCTCTTTCTTTGATATAATCCATGGTGCAGGCGGAAGACGAACGTGCCCACCCACCTCTCGTGGCCAAGCTTGACGCATACGTCCTGCGACCCGCAAGTCCTCACGTATGCTAACATTGTCTCGTTTACCAATAATATGTTCCCAAATACCAGATCCCACATTCTTGAAGATGTGCATGGGATCAAGAAGATGGTTGATCTTAAGATGGGTCCAATATGGCAGCCGAAAAAAAATGGAGTACCTACACAAGGGATTGCTCTATGTGACCTTTAATCCAATTAGAGACTACACAAAACAAGATTGAAAAAACATTACTATACCTGTTCATGCCATCTGGAGGAAGAATAGTTGTAGACTCCCAAATACGCTTCCAATCTTTTGCACGAAGTGTTTGTGGAGGAATGTTACTCTTACTAGCAACATATTTAGGATGATCTGAGGGGAGAAATCGATGATGATTATCGAATATGGTCTTACACAAACCGTCAGCATACTCATGTACTAACGAAGGGCCACAAACAGGACATGCATGTTTACCCGATGTTTTCAAACCTGTTAAAATATAAATAAAAGTTAGAATAATAAAGTCAATATGTATAATTAATATATATAGCCAATAGTATTAGAGTAGGGAGGTAATTAGAATTCTTACCAGAACAATCGCTGTATCCTGGAAAGTCATGCATTGTCCACATCAACACTGCTTTTAAGTCGAAGTGTCGAGAGGAGGGAGGCCTACTAATGTCCACCACCGTAACACCTCTCCATAGTTCCTCCAACTCATCAATCAACGGTTCCAGATAAACATCCATATGCTTGACTTTATGTTTCCCTGGAATTAGAAGAGATAACATAAGATGTCCCTTCTTGATCGCCATTGATGGTGGAAGGTTGTAATTCACCAACACAACTGGGCCACACGCTGTATGCGGTGCTTTTGAAACCAAATGGATTCACTCCATCCATACCTAGGCCAAGTCTCAAGTTTCTGGGCTCTGTTTTAAAGCTGGGCCACTCATCTTCAATATGCTTCCAAGCAGGAGTGTTTGCGGGAATTCTCCACATGCCATCATCCGATCGATGTGAGGAATGCCATGACATGAGCTCTGCTATGGATTTGCACTTGAACATGTGTTTGATGCGAGGAATTATAGGAAAGTGTCGCAAGACTTTACGAGGTACATCAAAACTCTTCATATCTGTTCTATACCTTGCTTCACCACAAGTGGGACAATGTCGAGCCTCCTTATGTGTCCCACGAAAGAGAATGCAATCATTGACGCATGCATGTATGCGATCATAATCCAATCCTCCAAGAGATATCACATAGCGCCTCGCTATGTCTCTTGAGGTGGGTAGTCTATTTCCCTTTGGAAGCATGTTTGATAATAGCCTGCATTCAATATCATCAATTATAATTAGTCTTAAATCCTAAACCTTAAACCACTAATTCAAATTTGTAAGTTAGAATGCTTACTTCAATAATGCGTCAAGACTTGCATTGCTCCATCCATAAACTGTTTGTATATTGAGTAGTTCAAGTGAAGCACGTAAAACAGAGAATGTGCACCCTTCAAACACCGGTGTCGATGAAGCCTTGTAAAGATGCTCTTGTTCCATATCATCGTCGTCCATACCTTTGGGATCATCCTTAAAAAGATTCCGCACCATATCATCAAGCACTTCCTCTTCCACAACTTCGTGGGGTGCAGGGCTATTGTCATCCCTTTCCCACTCATCTCTGACAATAGATCCCGAAGCTCCAACATCATCTCGTCGACGCTTTGCGTGCTCTCGTCGCGCGCGTAGGGCACCATGTTAGGGTGTGGTACTGCATCCTGCTTCAATTATAGTTCATATATTACAACTCTATTAATTTAATTTGGATACCATGAGTCATTTGAATACCATCAATTTACATCTACTCACCTCTAAACCTGTTTGATTCCATTCTCCATACATGGAGATGTGATTCAAGGTAATTCGACGTGCTCGTACAATGCATCCTTGATATCGATTACACATACATTTGATCGGTTGTCCCAACCACACATCACGATTACGATGACGCATTGTCTCAGCTTCCCCAGAACTGCTTGAAGAGGTTGATGACATCCTATGTACAATCCAGAAAACACAAAATCATAATATGTTTTTAATGAAAGTATAAAAATCGCGTGTATTGACGCGGCTATTTCCTAAAAATTGTGTGTATTAACGTGGCTATTTCCTAAAAATCGCGTGTATTAACGCGGGTAATTCCTGCAAAATGCGTGTATAAACGTAGCTAAATTATCATACATGCAAACATACACGCGTTTATAAACGCGACGGTCTATTTAAACTAAAAATAGCCCGCCTTCCCCAAATAAAGATTTTGAACTAACATATCAACACTGCTTTCGTTTTCGCCTCTTCCAACAGAAACGAAACCTAAGTGCAAGGAGGGAGCAGAGAAGGAGCACACACGGGAAGAAACCGAGCAAGTTTCTCTTTGCTTTTTGGGTTTGTCTCCGTCCTTTTGCTTCTGTACACATGATTTTGGGTGAACGATTCTGACAGGGGCGACAGTGGAACTTTTATAAGGACACTTTGTCGGAGGTCAGTCCCTTTCAAAAAAAAATTTGCGCAGGTCGCGTGTAGAAACGCGTGTAAAAGCACGTGTATCCTTTCTGCAGAGTCTATTCTTCACGCAGATATACACGCGTTTTTGGACGGGTGTATACACGTGTTTTTTGACGAGTGTATACACGCGTTTCTGGAGGGTGTACATACACGAGACTGCGTTTCCTGTTTCTATGGTTTGCAGGCTGATAGGTGACTTGAATGATGATATTTGTGTGAGTCAAGAGACAGCCCATGATGTACATGAGGATTATTTTTGCAGGTTCTTTATGGATATTCTAGGTTCTTCATCCGATCCATTTGCGTACAGCAATTGGCTGATGGAGATGCTAAATCATTTTGGGCGCCATCCTGGTCCAGTTGAGCTTACAGAGTATATGTATGCCCATCCCCCTCCTTCCATGCCTGGTGTCTATACCCCTACCACGAGTATCCAGGGCACTCCAGTGCCGTCTATGCCTACGAGTCCGACGAGACGTCATGCAGCTTCTCCTCTTCCACATCCACCGAGGAGACATACCTCGTCCCAGACACACTCACGCACACCCTCACAGCCACCATCATGTGCTCCCTCAGAGCCACCATCACGTCAGGGCTCACAGCCACCGTCACGTAGACAATCCCCCAGTCGTGACTCCACCCGCAGCAGTAGGAAGAGTGGGAGTGGAGGATGCGGCGGGTGCTTTGGTGGGGGAGGTGGGGGAGGTGGGGGAGGTAGTAGGGCACGTGGTGAGAGAGGAGATAGAGGGAGAAGAGTTAGAGGAGACAGTTCGGAAGAGGAGGAGATGAGAGAGGTGGAGAGAGTGATCTGCTATGATGTGACGGATAGGGGCGGGATCGTGATAGATGCGAGGGGGAGGGAGGTAATGGAGTACATGCGTGGGGTAGTATCAAACTCGTATAGAAATTATTTTATTAAATTTAAAGATCAAAATAGCCGATTAGTTGGGGAGGTGATAGAGGCTGTACATAGTCGGTACCCCAATCCCCCACATGCTACATTCTCGGATGTATGGGGAAGGACGCGAATAAGGGAGATCTTAAGTAATAAAAGATCTCACCTTAAAAAACTCGCGTATAATGACCGGCTAAATGTAGCTGCGGGTAAATGTAGCTGTAGGTGGCTATCCTGCCGAGAAACCTGCCAGTGCGCACAAACGCGAGTGGAAGGAGGCAAAGAAACGAGCAGAGGGTGGCGTGAAGAGTAGGCAGCATGTGGAGGCACGACAGATCCAGATGGAGACTATTGGATCTTCGCATTTCGGATCTGGCGACGTCGAGTCATGGGAGGCAGAGTTCGTAAGTATCTTGCCACTTTATTTGATTGTTTACTTAATTCATTGATTCTATGATTGTTTTAATCTTATAAATTGTGTTGATTATGATACAGCGACGGGTTACGGGGAGGAAGCCCACAACCCACGATACTGCGTATGCTCGTTGGCATAGCAGACGTGACACGTGGGCCATCTTCAGAGCCAAGGGACGTATTACGGACGCGCAGTTTGAGATGGCCATGAGACCATACGGTCGACAGGTACTTGAAAATTCTAAACGAATGATTTTGGTTTATTGAATTACATATATATATACTTATATACTATATATTACTTGAACACGCACAAGCTGCTGATGATCCACCCACTGCCACTGCAGAGGGTGGACGTGAGCACTACTCATGGACATTCCGACCGATGTGAGCTCATCTGAGCATGGAGGAAGCACCGAGTCATCATCTGGGTCTGAGTAGTACTCAGACTTATAGTATCACGTTCCATATTGAGGATGTGGTTGTATATATTTTTTTGTAAACTGAAGCCATGGGCTACTTCGAGATATGGACTCCCTTGTATATATGTGTGAAATTTTGATAGTAATATTGAATCGTGAATCGATAGTATTACATTCATGTCTGTCTTGAATCGCGTATTGACAATGTATGCATTCATGTCGTTCTTGTCTTAATCTTCCTCATGCATATGTTCTTCGTGGATGGTCTAATGCACCAAAAAAAAAATCTAGAGAGTGTTATTGGGTGTTGGAATGCTGGAACAGTATTCAGGCACCAAATAGCACTCTCTGGATTTTTTTTTTTGCTCTCTATTTGCGTGTATAAACGCGTCAGAACTGCTAAAAGTCGCGTGTATAAACGCGGATAATCTATAAAATACGCGTGTATAAACGCGTCAAAACTAAAAATACACATGTATAAGCGCATCAAAACTGAAAATACGCATGTATAAGCGCATCTACATTAACAAAATGCATGTATAGACGCATGTATCAACGCATCTAAATGCATCTGAACTGAACAGAACGCGTATATACACCCGTGTATGAGCGAGTCTGAGTAGTCCTATACACGCGCTTTTACACGCATGTCTCTGGCCGCGATGATACACGCGCTGATACACGGGCCCGCTACTTTTTTTCACAAGTCATTTTTAGCGGCTAGGAGCGCGGGTATGAGCCCGATCCCTTGTAGTGTAGGGCCATTCATTGATGCTCTAGGGCCAATCTTGCATGCTCTTTGAGGCCTTTAAAGCAAAACCATGGCCTTATTTGCTATGAAAGAATGGCCCTAGGGCCATTCTTACACCGTTGTGCATGAAAAGAATGGCACTGGGGCATGTAAAGGATAGCCCTATGGCTATTCTTGTTTGCCCAAGAGCATGCAAGAAGGTTGGGTGGCACTAAGGCCATGCTAGAATGGCACACTAAGGCCATTGTTGCATGCACAAGAGCATCAAGATTGTCCCTAGGGCCATTCTAGGATGCCCAAGAGCATGCAAAAAAGCTGGGTGCCACCAAGGCCATGCTCGAATGGCCCATGTCCATTATTGCATGTAGAAGAGCATCAACATGCAAGAAAGCTAGTGCCACCAAGGCCATGCTACAATGGCCTCATATCCATTCTTGCATGTAGAAGAGCATCAATAATGGCCCTAGGGCCATTCTTGGATGCCCTATGGCCATTTTCAACATGACCTATGTGCCTTGGGGTCATTCTTACACCAGTTGTGCATGAAAAGAATGGCACTGGGGCCATTCTTGCACCTCTTGATCAAGTAAAGGATAGCCCTATGGCTATTCTTGTTTGCCCAAGAGCATGCAAGAAGGTTGGGTGGCACTAAGGCCATTGTTGCATGCACAAGAGCATGAAGATTGGCCCTAGGGCCATTCTAGGATGCCCAAGAGCATGCAAGAAAGTTGGGTGCCACGAAGGCCATGCTCGAATGGCCCATATCCATTATTGCATGTAGAAGCGCATCAAGAGTGGCCCTAGGGCCATTCTAGGATGCCCAAGAGCATGCAAGAAAGTTGTGTGCCACACCAAGGCCATGCTAGAATGGCCCCATATCCATTATTGCATGTAGAAGAGCATCAAGAGTGGCCCTATGGCCATTCTTGGATGCCCCATGGCCATTTCCAACATGATCTATGTGCCTTGGGGTCATGCAAGAATGCCCCTAGGGCCACGCGTTAATGCTCTAGGTCGTGCATCATGGGAGGCCGAGTTTGTATGTATAGTGCAACTTCATGCCTTTTCTTTGTATTCTCTCTATTTGAGTTGTGTTATAATGCTTGTCTTGTGATGTAGTGTGACATTGTGGGTAGAGATCCTATCCCAGCAGAGACTGGTTATTACCATCGTCGCCATAGTAGAGGAGATACATGGGATTACCTTCACGCGATGCATTAGGAACTCAATGGAGTCTTTTTGGGCCCTTTAATTTGCCATGAGGTTATGGAAACGTTTAACTTTTTGACAAATAGGAGCCCGCCATGTAAGCAAAAACCATTGGTGATTAAGAGAGGTGTAAGAGTGGTCAAAGGGTGCACTTTTTCCCCCAAAAAGGGGGGGGGGAGCAATTTTACAATTTTCGGACCTCCATAACTTCTACATACAAGCTCCGATTTGAGCGGAGATTATAGATCCATGATCTACGCATCAAGAGCTTTCCATAGATATGTTACATGATATGGTTTTATCCGCTAGATTTTAAATTCCATTTTCCCTCCAAAATTCAAATTCGAATAAAGTAGCCGTTTTGAAGCTTCAAATTAGAAAACGTTTCTTCTTAAGAGAAAAGGTTTGACTCCCTTAAACTGCCAAATAAAAGGGCCCAAGAAGACTCCATTGAGGTCCTAATGAAGGGATCATCTTCGACGAACAATACAATCAAGCAAGGAGAACGCCAATGTAGGTAATACTTTTTATTTTTATTTACAAAACATGTTTCAACCTTTATAATAATTTCTATTTTTATTTATATATATCTTCACTTTGTGTAGACACATGGTGGACAAGATGAGTCGGAGAGTGATGACTCCTCCGAGCAGTTTTCCTTGTAGTTTTTCTTCATATATAGTTTTGGTTTATGCAACTATGTTTCTTTTTCAAGCCTCATGTGGCTACCATCATGTATGGACAATTTCTTGGATATAAGATAAAAAAAATTATCTTCTTTATGTATCTATGTTTTTATTCCAGCCTTATGTGGCTATGATCATGTATAGAGAAAGTTTTGGATATAAAATGTAATTTCTCATCTTCTTTAATCAAGTGTGTTCACAAATCTTTTTGTGCATATCTATCTTTAATTTAAGTTTTTGTGTTGATATCTTTGCTGATCTTGATTCGTCTATGTACAAGTAAACAAAACCTTAAACCAGAGACCTGCCTGTGCAGAAAATGCAGTTGCATGTGTAGAAAATGCAGTTGTACATCTGCACAGAGGCAGCTCTGGAAAAAAAAATCCAGAGTGCGTCAATTTATGCGTCTATTAGCACGTCCATATATGCATCTATATACGCGTTTATAATAGAGGCTATAAAGGCATCTATTTTTGCATCTATATACGCATCTATATATGTGTCTATATACGTGTCTATGCACGTTTATATTATTATGGATGCGTATATAGATGCCAAAATAGACGTACACATAGATGCGTGTCTGTAGACGCGATTATAAACGTGCCCGTAACATTGTAAAGCACGTTGTCAAAACGTATCTAAAAACGTGCCTATGGTTGCTTTTCCTTATAGTGCTTGCATGCTCTTTGAGGCTTTTAAGGAAAAACAATGACCTTATTTGCCATGAAAGAATGGCCCTTGGGCCATTCTTGCACTGGTTGTGCATGAGAAGAATGGCCCTGAGGCTATTCTTACACCTATTGTGCATGAAAGGAATGACCCTATGGCCATTCTTGTTTGCCCAAGAGTATGCAAGAAGGTTGGGTGGCACCAAGGCTATGCTAGAATGACCCTAGGGCCATTTTTGCATGCATAAGAGCATCAAGTCTAGCCGTAGGCACTTTCTAGGATGCCCCATAGCCATTCTTGCACCTGTTGTATAAGAAAAAGAATGGCCCTATGGCCATTCTTGGATGCCCAAGAGCATACAAGAAAGTTAGGTGCCACCAAGGCCATGTTAGAATGGCCCCATATCCATTATTGCTTGTAGAAGAGCATCAAGAATGGCCCTAGGGCCATTCTTGGATGCCCAATTCCCCATGGCCATTTCCAGTTATCCAAGTCTATTGGATTGATTTCGTACTACGTTGACCTAGCCGACACAAGCTGAGTGTACATGGACATTCTAGACTAGCATACATACATCACAACTTCCTATCTAACAAGATTGTGCTAGCTCATAGACAATATCAGAAAAAAAAATAGGTTTCCCAAAAAACAACTATATCAGTATGTATAGATGCATGCTATAATGCAACACTCTTACAAGATTCACTCAGTGCAACTATCACTCTCTCGCTACATTCTCTCACTAATGTGTAGCTACATCACGTGGCTATGCCCTCATCCTCTTGTAATTTAGTTTGGTAAAGTCTTAGATATGCACTAATCTCTCTTGCATTCAGATCATCAAGGCATATCTTTTCACACCAACACATTAGACCTTTCATTGTAGGCTTTTCGAGAAGATGCTTTCACAAGAGAACTTATTGCTGAAGACAAAGTGTAGCTAGGAAATCGATCTCGCTTTGTATGGAGTATAGTAATATACATGCAAGCCATAATGATTGCATACACTCTTAGGGGTGCTTATAAAGAGGCTTATAAAAAGGATAAAAAATGTCTCATTAAATGTGAGGATAGCAGGTATCAAAATAATTTACAAAGTGGAAAAATCCCCTATAAGTTGTTGAGGCACTTTCCCATTATACCTCGAATCCAACACATATTTCAATGTAAGTCTATTGTGGAGCTCGTGACATGGCATGCAAATCATTGCTTGACCAATGGCATCATGAGGATCACTCAATTACAACATGGTCCTATTGTCTCAATCAATCACAACATTCCACCATGGAAGTCTATTTTAGTTTTGGTGATTATGTTTGATTCGTTTTAGAGTAATATATTTTCAAGTTATATGTGGGATTAATCGATGTTGTAAGCCTAAACACATAATTATTCAAAGAACACATACATATACAGCATCAAGACGACAAGAGCTGCAAGCATCACTCCTAGCCTGCTGGGCCCAGACGAAGTGTCATCCGTAGGCGTGGACCCAGACGAAGTTGTTCTGGGGCACCCAGTGACACAGGGTGCCGTGGCCAGGATGAGCATTGAGGGCTGCAAAGGCGGGGTGGGCAGGGTTCCAGGAGCTGGTGTCGGTATGGCACACAGACGTGCTATGGAAGCTAGAGCCGTCCGCCCGCTGCAGCTCCGCGTCCAGGATCAGAGATGATCCCATCACGTGGCAGCCGTACACCAGGTACGGGTACATGAGGTCGTGGCAAGTGATGGATTTCTTCTCGGGCGAGGAGAGCGTCACGGGAGCCTTTAGCACGCGCACCTCCTCGCTTCGAGAAGGGCTGTAGGCGGGTGAGAAAACAGCCACCTTGGGGCCCATGTTGCTGACGGTGAAGTCTACCATGGACTCGACAGAAGAGTGGCACGTGAGAATCTCTCCGTCGACAGGTATAGAGTTGCAGAAGGCCATCGTCTGCTCCATGTTGGCGGCCATGTTGGATCCGCTAGGAATGTCTAGCAGGGTAAAGTAGCGAGGAAGTTTCTCCGGCTTGAATGACATTACTTTTTCCAGCTCGGCAGGCAAGAACGTTCGCCCTTGCAGATCATTGTCCAGCTTCGGGTACAGGATCTTCTTCCCCGCGGACAGCTCCTCCGGCTTGAAGAACAGCTCGGACACCATCATGGACGCGGCTTCTGAGCTCTTGCACTTGCCCGTCCCATACTCGTAGAAGTAGGGCTTTTTACACACAGTTGGACCAGATGCCTTCTCCGCGCACAAGAAGTTGCCATCCTTGCACAAGTTAGCCGACGAGATTTGACCGGACATCAGCTTCTTCACATACATAGCTGTCTCCGCTGTGCTCAGCCGAGAAGACAAATGCGCGAAGCTTGCTGGAGGTCGTACTCCTGGGAGTTTTGCATCCCAGTAACTCTGCCAACTCGTCGGAGAGCTCGCCCGTTCCCTCCTTGCACCCTCCGAAACGCCCAACAAGCACCCCAATACCTGCATTCATGCACAACAGCCATCTCATCATAACCTTAAATTACTCAATAAGATTTTCATCAAAGCAAATACCATACAGCTACCAGGGCTACAAGTAAACTCAATAAGATTTTCGATGCCATGAGCATTGAGTAAGCTATCTATCTGGATTCCTGAGACTGGATCTGAAGTTTGCCTGCAGTAAAGATATAGCCGAGATACCGAAAGACGACATTGTCATCGGTGACAGAAAGGCTACTGACGTGGGCACACCCCGAAAAAGTGATGGCAATCATGTCGTTACGAGCAGCATCGGAGCCAACACCACACACTGATTGAGTCAATCATCACATTATTGAAGAAAAGCAACTTGCTACACTCTACGGTCTACCCACAGGAAAACTTTAGCTCTCGCGGGTGCCTGACCAACCTATGTACAAAGACCGTGTTGAATTAGGTGGATGAAGATTTCTGATGCCACGTCGACGTAGCTACTAGCCTGTGGACAACGCTGCTTTCGCCGACGAACCTCCTGTAAACCGTTGCTGTCGATGATCAACCTCGGTGCTCGTAGTGAAGAACCTGCAAACCTGGATCACGGCCCACGGGCTACATGAATGACGCACGTCCATGCAGGGGTGCACATGCAGGTGTGCACTCATCACTGTTGCAACGATCAGACTCTGACAGAAGCCTGTAGGCTGTGTCATGCGACTCGTGAGCCTGTGAAGGTACTATACTACTGCAGCACTGTCGAACTGCAGTATGTACTACCCACATTGCATTGTTGCATGTGCATCTCGACTTTCTTTGTGCGCTGCTAGCTTGCAAGTGGGAGTGTCCCCGAGTCCAGGGCCCAGGCTTTCCAGAGTCCTTGGCTTGACTTTTCACACGGGCACCTGTGCCTTTCAAAATTGATGGGTTTAGTGAAATTTCGTTTTTTTAGTATTTAAAGACCAAAATGGTCAAAAACGGGCGTCGCGCTCATCACGATCTCGAAGCAGTTTTTTAACGTCATACTCCTACACTTGAAGTCAGAGTTCTAGAAAAGACAAGTTCGCTTTATCCTTGAGCCTATTCAACTTATGAGAAATCTGCCTCATTTTCGGATAGACTTTTCCTCTTCACCCCATGGTGAGAAGGATTCAAATGTTTTCAAACATTGCCTAAGGCAACCTGAGAGTCTTTACCCCCAGACACTTCGATTGCTATGTTAGTAAGTAAGGAGGCTCTGGCCCTGTAGAGCCAATAACCCCAATATGTTGGATTGCATCTAGGAGGATATTCCCCAGCTCTAGATACCATACTAGAGAGTTTCACTGATTTCGCTGAGAGAAGCATGTAATTGTGCCATTTTTGTTGATTGTGCAGGAGCTCATTCTCCTCGTATGCTGAAAATTGGGCAAAGCCCTCCTAGTTGAAGCAAGTCCATGCCCTAAGCAACAACCTCACCAAAGGGTTTCTCACTTGGTGTAGCAGAGCATTTGGGCAAGTGCATCAACAATCGGCATTAGGCAGTAACAATTTGTACCAAAGTTAATTGAGCTTATTTTCTTGACTTGGGGCTCTTCATCTCATTAAGGGCTATCATCCTATGTAAAAAATCCTTGATATCCACTCGCATAAGATCAATTTTAAGCTCCACTCTTTGGTTCGATTAATCATAATAATTAAGACCTAAGTAGTGTTATTAACAATCACTTACTTGTTATGAGCAGAAATTGAGATTGTAAATCAGAAGTTGGGATAGTATTTGACACTTGCAAACACTTACTTGCATTCAAATCATTTCATTTTATATTTTTTACTTGAAAATCTTGTGCCATCAATCTTGTATGACAGTAGACACTAGTAGCAAGTGAGTAGTATTTATTACTAAGATCCTCTCAAATGGCTATAAACACAATAAGTCATGTTGAAAGATTCACTCGGAAAGGGTTCCTGCATACTTGGGCAACACACATGAAGTATCTCCTCATGCACAAAAGTTTATTAAAACTCATTTAAATAGAATGCACCTGCTAATCCTATGACTCCGTAGAAAAGGACAAGCAAGCACTTTCATTTGGTTACACTACAACACACGAAGAGCATAGTCACATCCAAAGCCCCACTTTAAAAGAATCCATTTATGGAAAAAAAAACATGCGGCTTACACGTGGCTAGGGCGTGCGACTATAACCGCACATATAGCATCGTGTAAAGCCACATGTGGATGTAGCCCTAGACTTTCTGCAGAAAAAATGGGGACAGAATGGGAGAGAGATGTGTCCCCACCTCTCTCACCCATTTTGTCCTTGTTTTTTTAATCACACTATTTAAACACTAATTAATCATATTTTTTAAAACATTTAATCACTTAAAACATACATTATATACAAATTCACAAAAAAAAACTGCAACACAATGTCGTGAGCATTACAATGATACTATTATATTGCAAATTACATAAGTTCATCATGTCCAAAAATGACAAAAGATGAAGATGACTAAGAAAACTAATCAAATTAATTCATCATCGTCTCATCAAGATTCTTCTTGCCTACATCTTCACCATGTGGAACACCACCTTTATCACCGCCACTTTCGAGATCATCTTTCTGTATAATGAAATAATGCAAAAATGTTACTCATAAGTAAAACAACATAAGAATTGTGGGTGATAATAAAAATTCAAGTTTAACTACTCATGACTAAGTTTTCTTGAGCTCATTGGATATTTGCATCGAAAACCACTCCCTCACATTTGAGCCACTCCCAAGTCTTGCCTCCATTGTGATGCTTGTCGTACCTATCCTCTTGAGCTATTAGGGGTGACCTGCTACCCTTTCCTACAAAAAATCACAACATGCATGAGATATGAAATTCATGAGGCCAAATGAACTAAACTTAGTGATGCATGGTAAAGAAAAAACTTATAAATTGTGCGAGCCAAGCTGCCTTTCCTCTAGATCCATACTTTGATGTTGCATCGTACTTTTGCAATCGACTTGCATGTGCTGCCTTTTCTTGAGGGTGTTAAGTAATGTAACATGCCCATCTTCAATAATATATGTCCATTTAATAGATGAATTTATGGTCCTGTCTATAGTGTGAAAATCGTCGATTTTAATAATTGAGCTATTTCGACTTGGAATCTTAAAATTCTAAGTTTGAATTTGGAATCTACACGTGATTTCACCCTAATATAAGATTTTATAGCACTCAAAACGGACAACAGAATAAGCCTTTACGTAATTTTTTTCGTTAAAGTACAGTAAACTTTCAACCTTTAAAAATGGATGTACAAGTGTTGAATTCATGAACATACTGCATCCCTACGACTAGGGAAACACCTCGAACAATTTCACCAAGAATTTATTTTACAGTCGTCAGAAATGTCAGCAAGCATATCAAGGCCGACGCTTCAAAAAGGGATCCCTGCCCTAAAAAGATGTCGTACACATACCCGAGCACCCATGAAATGGCCATGTAAGGACCAATGTTTGGTCACCCTATCGTATGGTCTGCACTGGCTGCCACATGGACACCCATGTGACCACTGGCCCGGAAGGTACATGCGTACCCCACCTTTTATCCACGTACAAGCACCACCCCTTTCCCCAAACTCATGTAGCCACATACCAATGTACTTTCACTATACACCGTCCTTTGCACCTCACTTTTCTCTCTATTTCCTTTATTCATACTTGTATCGGCCCCTATATAAACCCTCAATACTCCCTCCATGGCCAACACCCAACACTATGAGTAGAGGTTGTACCTGATAGCCCTCTACAACCCATCTCCCAACAAGTCGTTTTCAGACCATCTCCAAGTAGGCTCTATAGAATATGTGCTACTTTTCCTTGTTCCCACTTTACCTAATGTCTTATAAAGTTGTCGCTTTCTCGAGAAGATAATGTGGTTTCTTGTATCCTATGATTTAGTTAGACAATTGTGCTTATATCTTGATTGAGTTAAAGTATAGGTACATCTTCTCTCTGCCTTAATGCTAACCCTATTTGTGTGCTTGTGTAGTGGGGCGGTGACGTTATCAATGCCCTAAGTCGGCCCAAGGTATCCCTCCTACCATTGGCAAGTTGGAACTTACCGGTTTAGGCAAGTGTTATGAATGATGCTTGGTTAGGTGGGCCCAAGCTAGTGTGGGGTGGTTGCAAGATCAGGGTGCCTAGTTTTGTCCACTCAGGTACCCTGTAAACTGTTAAAAAACAGGCATTTGTTTACCTTTAGTGGCTAATCTCTCCTAGTAAATGAAGGAATTTCGTTTCAAGTTCTTTTGTTGGAACATCATATTCAAAGTTGGAAATATAGCTGCATAATTTGATTAAGCATTAGATAGTCAAAAGTCCTCATTTTCTTAGGTACAAAGTCAATGTATACACCCTGTCCCAAATTTGAACTGATTCCATAAAATGCTAATATCTTTTACATATAAACTCATATGAGATTCCCACTTTGTACCTTATATCTTCACATAATATGGAGCTTAACTTGATTTTTTGAGAAAATGTTAAGATATTTGTTTATTTTCTTTGAATATTTCAAGGTCTTTAAAGTGTTATAATATGCGTCACTTTTTGTACCCACAATAGCTACCACTTAAAATCCTCAATCTTGTAGATCAAAAGAGTGGGTAGATACTGAGACATTAGTAGAATGTGGTGGTTAGTAAAAATTGCAAATCCAATGGTTGGATTTTTAATGATCTCTTTTTTAAAATTCTTCCAGACTATCAGAAGGCCTGCAAATATTAATAATCTAATTAGTAAAATTATATTTTTGATGTGAATCATCTAAAACCTATAGGGACTAGTGTACTTGTAATGGTGCATCTATGGAAAAATAAATTAGATCACTCTAAGTATGGAAAGATCATTTGTTTATCATTTCATCATATTTTTGATTAATTTTGATTAATTAAACTAATTTATATTAATTTAAGTTATATTGGGTTAATTTAAGGGCAACCGTATTTTCTATTATTTGCTTGATCTCATTTTAAGTACCTTGCTCCCCAAAATTTGCTCTCCAAGCATTGTCCCAGTCCAGCATAAACTGGATAAAACTGGATACCCTGATCTTGCAACAACCCTGTGGTAAATAGACCCACCCTAGCGCATAAACATCCCTCCAAAGAGCGGGAGGGTCAAGCGATGGAGCTTGAGAGGGCAACAGGGTAGCTTGAGTCCTCACTGGCTACCAACGATGAGGTGTATGGTCCCGTGGTGGGGATTGCCTAGTCGATGGAGATTGGAAGGCCGAATTCTAGATTATTGATGGAATAAAATAAGCTTTGAACAGGTTATGAATAGATTTGAACATTGAATCTATTTTGAATTAAATCCCTTGTTTTTTAGTATTTTTGTATCATTGTTAAGTGGTTGTTTTAACAAACACAGTGTAAGATCTCTAATTAAGGAACTTATTTTTATATGTCGCACAGCTTTGTAGAACTAATTAAAAAAAACTTTTTATGTTGGGGGACCTTACGATTGGTATCAGAGCTGATCTTATGTCCTAGGATTTGTTATTTAAGGTTGTTTTGGAATGTATTTTTTACTTAAAATAAATGTTGATTGATAAAATACCTTACTATTACAATTTGAATTGGTGATGGAATGATTGTAGCAAGTGGAAGACACTTATTCTAGATTCCTAGTCTTCCAATGCATCTTCTAGAGAGCTTGTCACTCTTTGAATTTTGAATTACGTGATATGGTGATGGAATGATTGTAGCAAGTGGAAGACACTTATTCTAGATTCCTAGTCTTCCAATGCATCTTCTAGAGAGCTTGTCACTCTTTGAATTTTGAATTACGTGATATGATGATGTAGATACTTGAGAAGTTGTCCCTTCCTCATCCCTCTCGTATCCAAAGAGGGTGGGGTAGAGATTACTTTTGGAATCGTGGGCTGAGGTGCTTCATCATCTGAGCAAACCAAATTGGGAACCTCACCATCAATTTAAAGTGGGTTTGTTGGGTTCATGGGTTATTCCCATAGCCAACATATATGTGAGCATAGAGGGGAACCGTATACCACAAAACCGCTGGGTATATGACCAAGTAATTCAAGTCTTACCTAGTGTCAGAGTAGTTGTTATGGAACAGAATACAATCTAGAGTCTACCTCCCCTACCATCAATTTTTCGTATCCTAGAAACTACGATGAAACCCTCATATTTCACCTACGTGGACCACTTGAGTCTTATGCCTTAGTTAATCCTAGGAGTCTCTTTTATGATGAATAAGACTAAATACATTAGTCTCAAATACTTGTAATCAATCTTGTCCTTGTAAATATTTGAATTGAGAAATAAAGTGATTTCAAGGTTTTACTTTTAAATCATGAGCATAGTGTAAAGTATAAATCTCGTGATCCTAGATTTAATCTTGCGATAATGGCCAGGACAATCAGCCTCCTCTCCCCAATGTGCTATACACAGCTATCTAGGAGAAGAAGCCCTACTCAAACGGATGCAACCTCCCTCCATTAAAAGGGAAGGTTCAAAATTTGAGAAGGATGCCAAAGTATGGATTGAAGCAATGGATGATTACTTCTTAGCTATCGGTATACTAGAGCCACGAACCAATCCATGCTTACATAGTTTCGCCTCACTACGATGCTAAACTCTAGTGCCGATAAGGGACTCACCGAACACTCCCAAACCTGGGATGACATCAAACAAGCTGTGAAGGAGTGTCTCCCCCCATCTCATGAATCTATCAATATGAATTTCTTTAACCTCAAGTAGCTCAATTTAACACAAGAAAAATACTACTCTAAGTTCATCACTCGCTGGAAGTATGCCCCACCCATGACTACCTCCCACCAAGTGGCCCGCTTCTGCCAAGCCTTGAATGAAATTTTGGATTCTCGCCTTGAAGCAATGAGGTCAAGTACATTGCAAGATGCTCTCATATGTGCCAAACCTCTTGTGAAGGAGCTGAAGTTAGGTAAAGCTAGGCCCCTTAAGAGATCTCACCCTGAATCAAACCCTAAAGATCAGTCTTACAAGAATCCACAGCAAAATTCTCCCTACTACAACCAAGGTAGACAAACCAACTCCTTTGTTCCTTGCTCATATGCTTCTTCTTCAAGAGAGGCCCTTGTGTGTTTCCATTGCAATGAGCCGAGGCCTCGAGGGGTTCACCTGAAAATATATGTGTAGCACATGAATTCATCAAGAGTGGTATATTAATTCAAAAAAGTTACATAATTACATTTATAGGATGGGGATTTAAAACCAATTTTGAAAAAGAACCTTAAGTTTACGAAGAAAAAGGGGGTCATTTTTTTCTTCAAAGTATGTAAGTGTAAGGGGTTTTTTAAATACCCCTTGAACGCACGTGATACATATAATTATCACCCAAAAACTAGTAAAATAGGTTTTATATTAATTTTATTGCCAGAAAGAGCTTTTCCATGGCTTCCTTCATCGACAAGGATCTCTTGTGAGGCTTTTATGTGTTGAAAACCTACAAAATCAAACCAAGTTAAGGAAAAAAATGGTTAAGCTTCAATAAGAAGGGAAAAAGAAAAGAAAAACTTAAAAGAGAGAAAAGAGAAGGGAAATACTCACAAGAAAGTTTTCATGGAAAGCTTGTTTGCATAGGAGATAAAGGAAAAGAGTAGACATACCTTGCTTGAGATTGAGGAGGATAGGGTAGGAGAGGTAGAAGTGATAGATTAGACATAAACCTATAAAAAAACTCAGAGACACTACACCCTAATGTCATTGTTGAGGCAATCATTGATGGCTATAGGAAGCAGAAATTGCAAGAATTTGTGCCAATCATGACTCTTCAAGCCACTAAGCTCATCCTCCTTTAAAATTTCTCCCTTCAAGTAATGCATGCATCCTGTAGGGGTACGAAACTCACTAATGTACTTTTTTACACGTCATTGCTCATCCTTTGTCATGACCCAAGGTGCTTTTGGTAGCTTCAACTTTCCATCTGCTTTATTTTGGGCCCATAATTGGTGCATGCATTGAACCTCTTGTAAATCATCTCGTTGTGCCTTGCTCTCCTTTCCTCCTGTGATGGTTTTCCAAAGCACCTCAGCTATATTCTTGAAAATGTGCATTGGGTCAAGAAGATGGTTTACTAGAAGGTCATTCTAGATGGAAGTTGATGGTGAACGCTTCATTCCTGGAGGTGTATAGGTTGGATCCATCTCCCATAAGGTCCTCCAATCACTGCTCACTCCTCCGATAGTCAGGCTAAGAAAATGCATATAAAGGTACATAGCTCGCTAATTGCATATGATATCATCACTTACGCAAAAAGTTTTGATACGCTCGTATCAGACCATTCAAAAATTGATTGCAAGTTCAATATGGATAGGCAAGCGTATAAAACAGACACATGCTCCACGATATAGTGGAAGACGAGCAAGTCTGCATAGCTGTTTCTCTTCTTGGGAAGCGTATTCCACACATACTGTGTTTTCTTCTACCCCTTCGTGTTCCAAACCTCGATCTTCTGTTCCATCGTGTAAGGCATTTATCATGTCATCCATGTCATGTTCTAGTATTTGCTCCGAATTCGCCTCGAGTTCCTCGAGTTGTTGGATCACCTTGTTTGTTTTGGCTACTCTTGTTGGTCTCCATCGTTCAGGCCGGATATCCACTGGTTCATCATTGTTGAAGCGTACATTGCCACTAATTAGATGTTCCAATCGCTCCACCGAAATTTTTTTTGTATCATCATTACAAATTCGTCGACATCGAGCCACTTGGTATTTGCAGCGAGTACATGGGCAAAGTGTCTTCTCCTCTAAATCAACAAAATTTGAGGGTGTGGCATCGTCCATGGTTTCCATATTGATTTGCAAAATAGGAACGAATGCTTATTTTTGGAGGGGAATCCTCCCTTAAGTATTTGTGGAGGGTGGTAGTCGGTGATAGGTAATTTGAAATGTCAGGGCCGCGCAAGATCTGGAAAGATTTTGAAATTGAATGAAAAGTAGCAACCGTCGAAATAAGCGTCGAAAAGGTCATCGAAATATCCGTCAAAAAGAGCGTAGGAATTTTATTTTTTCGACTCTTATTTCCACACTATTTTCCACGTAATTTTTTATGCTTTTTCCACTCTAATTTTGATGCTTTTTTCCATGCTTATTTCAACGCATATATCGACGACGTAGGTTTTTATAGTAAAACAGAATTCTCTTTTTTCTGTATTTTTTTTCGTGCGCGTGTGTTTTGCTTCCTTCCTCACCAGGTATGCCTCTTTTTCCCTCACACCCATCTCCTCTTGGTTACATATGTACATGTAATATAAAATTTTTGTGTGTGTAATTATGAGTAATTTTCTTGTTTTTTCACTTTCTCATTTGTTTTGCAGGTTCTTTCTCCCAAGCTCTTCTCCACCTCCTTCTTTGCTCTCTCTCCCCTTCCTTGATCCCCTCCCCTCTCCTCTCCTCTCCTCTTGGTTGTTAAATTTGTGTGTTTGTGTTGAAGGATAAACCTCCTTGTGTATCCATGCTATTCACACTTTTAGGGTTTTGTATTACTAATTCTTTTCTCAACTTTTTGTTTTGTTTTGTAGGTCTTCTAATCCTCTCTTTCAACTTCACCAAAAAGAGGTAAATTCTTTTCTCTCTTTTTGATTTTGTATGTATGCATTAGGTTCTTAGGGCTTTTGTATGTATGCATTACTAATCCTTTCCTCACCCTTTTGTTGGTTTTGTAGGTCTTCTAATCTTCTCTTTCAACATCACCAAAAAGAGGGCTTTCCTCTCTTTCGTATCTTTTTATCCTCTCTTTCCTCTATTTTTATCTACCAAAAATAGGGGTTTTGTTTTGTAGGTCCTCTATGCATAGAGCTCAATGCACACGCATAGAGCTCTAATCATAGAGCTTAATCTATGCATTAAGCTCTATTCGTATAGCTTAATGCATAGATTAAACTCTATGCATGCATTCATAATGCATAGATTAAGCTCTATGCATAGAGCTCTATGCATGCACTAAAGCTTACTTCATGCATAGATAGAGCTCTATGCATGCATTAAGGTCTATGCATAGAGCTTAATCTATGCATGCATGCTTAATGCATAGTGCCGGGGTATGGTTTAGTTTAGGATAGCGTGGCTTGCATAGTACTTTTTGCATAAGCCTCATGCATAATGCTTTATGCATAAGCTTCATGTATAAGGCCTCATGCATAGCTTTATGCATAAGGCCTCGTGCATGCTTTATGCATAAGCTTTAGCATAGCTTGCATAAGGCTTGTATAGTTTACATAAGGCTTGCATAAGCTTTAGCATAGCTTACATAATCTTTTGTATGTATGCATTACTAATCGTTTCCTCACCCTTTTGTTGGTTTTGTAGGTCCTCTAATCCTCTCTTTCAACATCACGAAAAAGAGGTAAGTGCTTTTCTATCTTTCCTCCATTATTATTGCACCCTTGGGTGCTGGGGATTTGTTTTGTAGATTTGCGCATAAGCATTATGCATAATGCTCATTCATGCTTTATGCATAAGTCTCATGCATAGCTTTATGCATAAGGCCTCATGCATACTTTATGCAGCATAAGCTTTATGCTTAAGGCCTCATGCTTAAGGCCTTATGTATAGTGCTTTATGCATAAGCCTCATCATGCATAGCTTTATGTATAAGGCCTCATGCATAGCTCTATGCATAAGGCCTCATGCATAAATGAATGAATGTTGAGGGATAATTCATGTGTATCCTCTTATTAAAGTGTCCATGTGGGCTTTGTTGTGTGTGTGTAGAAATATGTCTCGCACTCACCGGCTTACTCTCCATCCTTCTCTCCATATGCCATGTCGCCTAACCAGTTTATGGCCACGCCCGAGCAAAGAGCGATGACACAACCGCACCATTGGCCACCACCACCGCTAACCCTAGTTCACCTGTAGAAACCCCACAAAGAGCCGCTAGAACCCCTCCCTCATGTTGCTCATTCACTCACAGAGGAAAACGCTCGAGTAGTGGAGGTGGAGGTGGAGGTGGAGGTGGAGGTGGAGGTGGTTGTTGTCCAAGTGGGGGCATGGATGGGTCTACGCTTCCACGTGAGCGTCCTTCCCCATCTAGTGCCAGAAGCACTCCATGCTCGCAATCGCAACGTTTCAACACAGCCCACACAACCTGCCAATGGAGAAAACTTTTACAAAATTGTCACAATGGCAAGTGGTTTTGGATAATGTCGACAAGAGATGAAGAGCCGCATCCACGAGCTTTGCCACATTGTCTTTGTTGCAAATGACTTTATGGTGGCCAAAGTTGGACAAAGACAAGAAAGATAGAGTCATAAATCAAATTAAGGATGAGTACAAGCCGGCCAGCGCACGGTAGTGATGTCGTCCCCATATAAAGGACCACCATGGTGGACGTCATGAAACATTGGCGAGGAGATGTGACTAGGAGAGTGAAGGCAGGAGGTGAGAAGCCTTGGTACATGAGCACCGAGGATTGGAATGAGGAGAAGCAAAAGCATGCTCAAAATCCCCAATGCTACAAGCAACAAGAGGATGTGGTGGCCAAAGCCTAAATGGAGAGCATAGGAAGCTCTCACCTTGGAAGCGGCGGTTGGGATGCATTCCATGTCTACTTTGTAAGTATCAACATTTATCTTGTATGTTTCATTTGATGTTATGTCTACTTTGTAAGTATCAACGCTTATCTTGTTGTTTTGGTACTTTTAGAATCAACTGATTGGTGAGCCACCAATAGGAGAAGAGGAGGACATTGCTCACCGCCATAACACATACTTTCTTTTAGAGAAGCTTGAGCGAGAACGCGCCAACCTCAATTTGGGGCGCATTGCAGATATGGTAAGTGCTCCAAGTCTTAACCTTATGATTTGTATACTTGCTTTTCCTTGTCATGTTAGATCGTTGTTTTGGTATACCAAAAAAAGCATCTTGTATGGTTTTTGCAAGGACCAATGCCTCATCCTGAGTGAGGGCTCCGCATAGAGTGGCGTTTCCCATGTCTTTCCCCTTGTACATACACATTTTGGTCAGCTCACATCTCTGTTTGAGCTTGTATAGATTGTATGCAAATTTTGGCTTATCTCGAGAGCTTGATATGTAAATTTAAATTTTGGCTTATCTCGTCGGAGCTTGATATGTAAATATCACATCTTACAATATAATTTGGCCATTGTTTGCACTTGTGTGAATTGTGTACCTATTTGTAATGTCAAAAACGTTATGGCACTCTCTCTAACTTTTTCAACAAATTCACTTCGTTCTTCACATTAGAGTACAGTTGCCTTTGGTACTCTATAAATTTGGCATAATGGTGCATCCAGCTACAAGACTGTAGCTGGGTGCATCATTATGCCCAAAAAAAATTAATACATGCACGCGTCAAAATAAGCATCAAAAGTTTCCTGCATCCATCAAAAATAGCATCCAAATGATAGTGTAAATAAGCGTTGAAATGCTAGTCGAAATCGGAGTCAAATTATCAGTCAGAATCGACGTTGAAATGTCAGTCGAAATAATCGTTGAAAAGAGCATCGAAAAATGTGTGGTAAAATTACTTTTTTTGACTCTTATTTCGACGCTTATTTCGGCACCTATTTCAACACTTTTTTCGACGTGTATTTCGACGTTTAGGGGATTTTAAGCTTAGTTCTAAAGCGTCAAAAAAAACATGGATAATGGCCCCGCCTCTTGTAAGTGAGAACCAAGGTTATTGCATTCAAAAGATAAAAACCATGCGGCAACAAAAGAAGCGGCCAAAAGTGGGATATTTTTACAGTATAGCAATGTTTCTTCGCTGTTGCTATAAACATTGTCAGGCAAAAATCTGAAAGGTGTTTTGGGCTTGTGTATATATGGAATGCATGGTATGTAAAAGAGCTTTGCTTTGAATGCCTTGGCAGATGTACAGGGTGGATGGCTTGGTAGTAGGTTTGTACATGTTTGTCTGGAGTGTGGTCTGCTGGAGGTGGTATCAGCTGTTCGGTTGCTTGTAGGTGTGTGCCTCCCCAAAACAATGGGCACTAGAAGATCATATTCGAAGGTGTGTGGAAGCATGGGGCCAATGTTGCCTTGTAGATGGTGTGAAATGTCAAGTTTGGATGGGCATGTTCATGGTAGGAGAAGGAGGTGGCGCATGAGAATTAAATAAAAAAGCAAGGATGCCAAATTTGGCCACGTGGGTTCCTCCAGAAGGTGGTCGCCTACGAGGCAGTTGGTGTGGAAGACAACTGGCAGAGTGGCTACTGGCGATGGATTAGGGAGCCGAAGGAGCCAGTGGGTCTTTGGTCCACCAGAGGAGCTGAAGCAAAGGACGTTGTGTGGTGGCCGCCTCACGAGAGGGAGCAGCTTTGCTGCGGTTACTGATGGGCTAGCGAGGACGAGCTGGGGAAGTCGCCTAGGGCTACTGTAGAAGCACCGATGGGCTGGAGAGAGTCGCCTACGTGCAGAGCAAGGATGATGGGGAGAGCAAGAGCTGCAAGTGCAAGGGAAGTGAAGCTGGTGCAAAGCTGACGACTAGAGGTTGGCGAGACAGACGGTGGACCGCTGGCGAAGGGAGAGGGAAGCGTGGCTGGCTGCGGCAGCTGCAGGTATGACTGAAGAGCGAAGGTTGGCGAAAGGTAGTGAAGAGAGATGGTGGCTAGCACGTGAAGCAGACGGGGCCTGGTGGGCAACGAAGGGGAGAGGACTGTCGTCGGCAATGGAAAGGGCTGGGTGCACGTGAAGACCAGAGGGGCCACCTGGGTTTTGTTTGGGTAGCCATAGGAGCTGTCTGGCGAGAAGGCTGGTGAGTGAGAAGAGAGAGAGATGTTGGAGTAGCTGGTGCTGGCAACACACACAGAAGTGATGGGCTACATAGGAGTTGAGGGTTGCTGGTGGGGCACCCTCTGAAGAGAGAGAGGCCGAGTTCTTTCTGGTGTGGTTGGCACAGCACGCAGGTGAGAGGTTCGCGGCGATTGAAAAAGCCGACTGTGGACAGAGGCAGTGGATCATGTGCCGATTGAGGATGTGGTGTATCCTTGGCAGTGTTGATGACAGGTCAAAGTGTTGATGTGTTTGTGGCTGAAAAGGCTTGGTCGTCAGATGCAAGGTTGTAATTCCAGAGGTAGTGAGGCCGTGGTCGAATTCCCTTGGTAGTAAATCCAAGCCAGAGTGTTTGTAAGGTTGTGTGAGTAAAGGCTTCTGTGTCGGAAGAAGCTTGTATGAAGTGTTGACTGGGAATTTAATTACTGGGTGTTTACTTTCTATGGTGCCCCTGTTTTAGGTGTCTTTCTGGTGTGGGTGGTGTGGTGAACTATGAGAAGTGTTCCAGCCGGTGGGGCTGGTGGTGCCCCCATTTGTAGTTGTTGTATCAAAGTTGGGATGTGAAGGGCTATAGAGGCATGGTCTTTTTTTCTTGTTTTCACCTCACATCTTTCTGGTGCCCCCACTGAGGAGAGCTCTGGTGTTGTTCTTTGCCTAGAAGGGTGTATGCCCCACTGAGGAGAACTCAAGGATTGTTACAGGTTTTCATGATGTGGTCTTATCCAGAATTTCATGGCAGGAAGGGTGAGGATGTGTTTGACTTTTTGGAGCAAATGGAGTTGGCATGCATTAGCAATCATGTTACAGATGAAGAGCATGTTTTGAGGCTAGTAAAGATTTTCTTGAAGGAAGATGCCCGAAGCTGGCTTAATGATTTTGAAGCACAGGATGCGGCATATGAGCTACATGGTGTTTTGACCTTAGACAGGTTGAAAGAAGGCCTTTTGGAGCATTTTCAGCAACAAGCGGAGGATTCTAGTGTGCTTTGGTAGGAGTTGAGCATCTTGAAGCAGGTCCATGGGCAATCATGGATGATTTTGTGAAGGTATTTACATGTTTGTGGGGTAAGTGGTGTACAACATTGAAGTAGGAAGTTCCTCCTATGTTTCTGAAGAAGAGCTTGTTTATTGATGGTTTGTTACCCCATTTGAAGGTTAGGGTTGAGTTGAAGAATCCCAAGTCATTTGATGATGCATTAGGGTTGCTAGGGAAAAGGAAGGTAAGATTTTGAAGCAGATGGAGATGGGTATTTATCCGCATGAAGGTGTTGTGTCTGCAAGGGATATGCATGTAAATTTGGTTGAGGTGGATAAGAGTCCTATGCAAAGTTTAATTAGACAGGAGCCTCAAAGGCCTCTCAACCATATTTGCATCCATGTCCATCTCTGGCTCTTGTTCATCAAGGCTAGCAACTTCCCAGATATCATCCTCAAGCACAATACTCACCTCACAACGCTCTTCATCATCAGCCCAATCTACATGCATATCTTCTTAAGTGTTGCCAACCCCCCTGGTATCATCGTCCAAAGACTCCCTAGCACACCATGCATCAATTGGAAAAACATCCACATCATTCATCGCAGATACCATACCATCATCAAGCTGTCCAAGAAAATCCATGACAATAGGATCTTCCTCCATGCTCTCCACATCCGCATCACAAACCATCTTCACTTCATCACAAGTCTCTACCCCATCCTCCTCCCTTGTAGAATCTGGCAAAGAATCATCCTCAAAGCATTCTATATCCAACTCCTCATCCTTCTTATCATCAGCCAATCCCAAGGCATCATCCTCTTTGCTTCCCTGTGCATGCATGTCATCCAGCTCCGAGTGTAAATGATCTTCAATAGAACATTCCAAATCACTGTCATGCACAGCCATGACGTCCAAATCCAAAGAAGAATCCACTGGCAACTCCTCATCTGCAAAAGTCTCAATTCTTGACCTAGATTCCTCATCATGCTTTTCATCCGCCTTCACATGCTTTAAAGACTTTGGAAAAAAATCAGAAGGCACATAGAACATCCCCCTTTGCACCTGTGGAAAAAACACCACCCAACCAATATGTATGATGAAAATATTTTTTCCCCTCCAAAGAGCTTGTAATTCAAGGGTCACATCAGAAGCCTGTCAGGAGCCAATACATCCATAACTAACTGTCAGGTCCCCAACCACAACCCCATACAACCCGATAAACATAACTAACTGTCAAGAACCACTACATCCATGAGATCTCGAAATTGTGGGGACCCGAAAACTAAAATTTTAATTTTTCTCATAAATGCAATTTATTGATGAGAAACTCCATGTTAGTATATTTGTATATCAAAAATATCATTTTCTACTCATAAAAATGGATTTGTGTTAAACCTCCAATAGCAAGGATTTAACAGTCTCTCTCTCTCTCTCTCTCTCTCTCTCTCTCTCTCTCTCTCTCTCTCTCTCTCTCTCAGGATCTCTTTGCTTTAGCTTCTTCCTCTGCTTATAGCTATGGAGCCTTTGCAAGCTATGTGTGTAGCCCCTTGTGAAGCTAGAAAATGGAAGGTTGATTTACACATTCATATTCCTGAAGAGTATGGCACCTCTAAAAAAACCCATCCTACTAATGCACAATCTATCCAAGCTCATAGGATATCTAAGGAGAAAAATGTAGATCTTTGGGTTAATGGGCGTCTCTATCCAATTGACCCTCCATTAAGAGCAAACCCTCCTTTCCACGATTTATCATCTTTTATGCAATTTGTTTGTATGGAAGGAGAGCTTGGCTTGTTAGGATACTACAGAAGATTGACTACAAGTGGAGCTTGGCAAACCCATATTTTCCACTGCTGCAAGCATCACAATTCACCCTTTTACAATGTCAAGAAGGACTTAAAACATCATCAGATAAAATGAAAGAGATCCTCACAGAGAATGTGGAGAAGTATACAAAGATTCAAAGGCTAGAGGAAATTATCAAACGACTCAAAGCAACGCCAAATGGTGCTCATCATGAACGCAAAAAGGCATTGGCTGGTATAGAATCTCTTGCGTTTAAATGTGGAGCACAAAAGAAACAGATTTGTACAACAAAGTAAGTAACATAAACTTTCATTATGCACTCACTGATTTAAACAAAATAGTCATGATTTGTGTTCTGCCAGGAATTTTTTGCAAGAGGTGTGTGGTTCTAAACAAAGAGGGCTAGAAGGATTTGGTCAAAGACATTTTGAATACCAAGGATATTCTCTCAATTATTACTAACCCTCATCGTCCTAAAATACGCCAAGCTGTTGTCAGCAATGTGGTGAGCAAGATTACTACCTCCATCGATTCGTCATCAATTCAGCATGCTTGTGATGTGGCTGGAATCAGCATGAAAGGGTACCAAGAAATCTGTCAGGTTGTAAAAGATGCATTTGTTAGAGACAAGGGATCACCGGCACTTTATTTCCTACACTCAAGGTGATTCACAATGTCAAGCGTATCAATAATGATGATGTGCAACAAGCTATAGGATAGTTTTATCACGTTGAGGGCACACTAACATTAGACACAAGGTCCACAAAAAAGAAAAGCAAGACAACAAGTACATAATTTCACTATGATGTTTACAATAACATCTTTGTTCATATTGAGAGACTACAACAAGCTATGGTGAAGTTCTATGGTCTTTCACCAGAAGGTGAGAACTTGCAATTGCTACTATTCATGTTTTTTAGTATAAAATGAAGATGATTATTTTGTTTTGAATATTGTAAATTATCGTTTATTTACAGTTTTTTGGGGAGCACACTTTCATTTGTGCTCAAGCTAGATGAGTGCCAAATTGTGAAAGGTCGGATGCTGAAACATATGAGCATTACTCTCATCAATGAGGCCATGATATGTGCATGGGAAAAGACTACCAAACCAAGTTTTAGTGTGCAATCTGAGAAAGAGATCTGGTGGCTTGTTGCATTCGAGATACCAAAGGAGACACATGAATGAGGTATTGACATAGATGTTTGAAAGGACTCCCTAGATAACAGATGTAATCAAAAAGCAAATTGATGGTCAACTTTTAGATGTAGAAAACATAGGAAAGTTCAAGGTGGATTGGCATCTTGGTGGGGGAGATTTGAAGATAATTAAATGCATGATGATGTGTTGTGCTCAAGGTGCGACATCAAGATGGCCTTGTCCATACTGCAATGCTCAGATTGATATTCCTAGTAGGTAGAAAAAGACAAATGGAAATGGTATGCGCAAAAGGTTGGTTCTATTGGGAAGGATGCCTCGAAAGGTCCCAAGAAAGGGAAGAAGCAACAAGAAGATGCAGTAGATCCAACCGAGTCAACTGAAACGATGAAGATGAGGAACAACTAAATGCAAGATGGGTGGAAGGTGTCATGTCTCCTGATATGCTAGGAGAACCAAACAAGAATTCAAATTGGAGCCCCATCATTAATTTTCCACTAAAGAATATTCACTTTTGCACACTTCATGGATTCATGAGAATCTTCGATCGATTACTTAAGTGCCATATCGATTATGCATTCAGAATGCCTACGCAAGAGAGGAAAGTTACAGCCCTTGGTAAATTAGAGCATCTTTTGAATTCTTTGGGCTGCCATGGCAGAAACGTGAAAATTAAAGTGAATAAGTAGGCCTCTGGTATGTCATACGAGGTTACTCAAAAGGTCTCCATGACTGGAGCAAAGGCAAGGAGATTTTTGGAGAAGCAAGCAAACATAGAGAATTCAAAGAAGACTTGGGGACTCTGGAGAGACCTGTGTGCAATCACCACAAATGTATATTATCCAATGCCAGCTGTTGTAAATATGCGCAAACAGCTTTGAATAAATTTCAATAACATGGTTTGCATATTATGAATCAAAGTAGCACAACTGCCTAAGAATGAGCATCATTCCAACAACATATCATAGAACTCACCAAAAGTGTGCTAGGTGCTTGGGGAGAGAGTAAAGTAACACACTATATGGTAAGTTGTACAATAAAAAGATAAACTCGTGTTTTAACCTGGACTTTTTCTAATTAAATTCTATTGTCATGTGTACATCACATAGTTTATGTGCATGGTGTGTATTTCATGAGAACAAGTATGGATCGCTCAACATGTGGAGTATCCAAGGGATGGAGAAATCACATTATAAAGCAAGAGGGGTTTATTTTAAAAATACAAGACATGGAGGTGGAGCTTGTGCAAGAGAAACACGTACAAACTATCTACAAGAGATGTTCAATTGGTTTTATCGCACAACCTTTGGAAGGGTATTGGTTAGGGAGTAGGCCCAACACTCAAAGCTTGCGCAAGAGGCACACAAGGTTGCAAAAAGTCATGCTCGGCTTGAGTGGTTACAGACAAATGCTCCCCATAGGCATGGTGCTTAGCGTGCACGAATGAGGAGACAAGGGAGGCGTTGGGTTGTGCATGCACTAGAAAAAATCTAGATGTAATAAGGCTAAGAAAATAAGTTTAGTTAGGTTTTTTTTGCCCTAAAGAAAAACTATTAATAGTTCCTTCACTCACTCACGACATAGTCACCCTAGAGATCAAGATAGAGACTCTGATGCATTAGCAGTTCGATTGGATTGGTGAAAACATTCCTACATTGCACACCACCACATGTGGCAAGACCCTACTACCAGGACAAGGTCCCCTACCTACCCGGAAGAAACTTGATACACAGGTACCACAGCAGCAAACAGGAGGAGGATTCAGACTATGAGAGAGATCAAGGGGAGGTTACTGCAAGCACGCACAAGCGTAGAAAGGTCAAGCTCTTAAAGCCAAGAAAGTACCAACCTTGCCAACGTACCAACACAACATAGAGAACTCCTAGGAGAAGGATGCGCCAAGGGCATAGGGCTCTATAAGAAATCAAGTTTTATCAAAGGAACACTGAGTTGCTGATAAGAAGAGTCCCTTTTGCTCACACAGTCAAGGAGCTTCTCTAATGATATACAACAGAGTTCCGTGTGGAGGGGATTGCCCTTGAAGCATTGCAAGAAGCCGCCAAGGCTTACCTTGTTGGGCTTTTGAAGACACCAACCTCCTTGCAATACATGCAAAGAGGATTACCATTTCTACCAAGGACATGCAACTAGCTCGGCGTATTCGAGGTGAGCACGATACGATCTAGAGATCTTAGATGTTAACGTGCTTTTTGAAGCAACTCTTTTGTTTCAAACCCCCCTTTGTAACAAACCTATATGGCTTTCATTTGTAACCTTCTGATAATTTAAATTTTAAGTTTCACTTACTATGTCTCGGTGTCATCATGTTTGTTTAACATGGAGTGTCTATCATGTGCTAGTTTGTCACCCAAGGCATCAGTATGAATTTCGCCTTTGCGATGATGTGGGTTTAAAATTCACACTGTTTTGGCACTTCTCCCCTAGCCATTCAAGATCATTTTTTATGCATTTATAATGAAGTTGAGTACACTAATTGTGAGAAGCAATAGTTTACAAGATAAAAACACCTTTAATCATGTGTAAAAATATATTGTTTGTCATCCAATGCATCAGAATTGCTCTTGGAGGGCTAGAAAGCTGTGCCAGAATAGTGCAAATTTGGGCCTTGTAGGCGACGGTGCAAGCTCAAAATTCGCACTCTTCTGGCACTACTCCCCTAGCCACTCAGGATCATTTCTGATGCATTTATAATAAAGTTGAGTACATTGATTGTGAGAAACAATAGTTTACAAGATAAAAACACCTTTAATCATGTGTAAAAATACATTGTTTATCATCCAATGCATTAGAATTTCCCCTGGAGGGCTGGGGAAGCTATGCCCGAATAGTGCGAATTTGGGCTCTACATGGGCGGTGCAGGCTCAAAATTTGCACTGTTTTGGCACTGCTCCCCCAGGCCTCGAGGGATGCATTTACAAAGCAATTGAGTACATTGATTGTGAGAAACAGTAGTTTACAAGATGAAAACACCTTTAATCATGTGTAAAAATACAGTATTTGTTATCCAATACATCAAAATTGCTCCTGGAGGGCTGGGGAAGCTATGCTAGAACAGTGCGAATTTGGGCTCTACAGCAGCGGTGGAGGCTCAAAATTCGCATTGTTCTGGCACTGCTCCCCCAGGCCCCCAGGGTCATTTCCGATGCATTTACAAAGAAATTGATGATACAAACTAGAAAAAATAATGATATACTTAATGAAAATAAGTTTGCAAAAATTATATTATATTCATAAATAATAAGAAGTGACACATCATCTTTACAAAAGCTTTCTTACAATAATGAGCTTCCTTCTCGTATTTCGGGCAGAGTGTGCTCAAGGAGTTATTGGGCTGTTTCTTGAGGATCCTTTGTGCCTATGCTTTTGGATATACCTATACGAGCAAGAAGCTTACCCCTGAATCCAGAACCAAAAACATCGAAGGCAAGGGATTTTTTAATCAAAACTATACATTTGGTGCTCTGCACCATAGAGGCTACACAGAGCACCTTAGAGAGGGCTTTAAAAAAGAAGAGAGTGAAGGCAGATTGAGGGGTGTAGTCCATGTGGATAATGGTGATACCATCCATACAAAGCTGACCAAGATAGTGCGCCAATGCAGCATCATGTCCATGGACCTTGGCCCGGTCTCTGTTGGTGCTGCCGCCTCTTCCAGCATATGCATCAATTTCAACCACCCTCTGCAATCAAAGGAAAATTCAAAATATTTTCATATACATAATTACAAATGTTTCTAAGTTATAAAAGGTCGATTAATGTCTTCTTTTACCAAAGTGCTAGTGAGGGCAGAGAGGTCAAACGAGGACTTAGCCTCATCCCTTTTAGGTGCTTTGGTCTCCTCCATCACTCCAGTAGTAGAGGTATCCTTTTCAACTTCTATCTTATCTTGTAAGGTTATGAATTCCTCCTCTGGAATTAGGGCTTGCTTCGTGGTCTCAACCACACTATGCTTGACCAAAGAAACTGTCTCTACGATAGATTCTCCAAGGGGTAATATGACACTATCTAGGTGAGGATCGAGGTTGGACATATCAAGGTCCACCTACATCGTGTGCATATAATGCCCAAGCATTTATCCATTCTCAAGCCAGCTGCCTTTTCAAGGTCATGAAGAAATAAGTATTCTTCACCTTCCACCACAATGGTGCTCAAGAGATTGATCTCAAGCTCTGGCAGCACCTTGCTCTCCTCGTGTGGGGAAGATGGCCCCACATCTTCCACTACAGCAGCGGGCTGTTCAGCTGCAGATTGTGCACCCTCTGGAAAGTGCTCTGATGCAAGCTACTCTTCCACATCAGCACTCGTACCTATAGCTAGTGCCTTCACTTCCTTGTCATCCCTCAAATACCCTGCCCCAGCTGCAATGCATGCATCTCTACCTCCTCATCCAAATCCTCATCGGCTGATGAGGAATGCAAAAGTGGACCTAGTTCCTAAATTTTTCCAAGCTCTTCACCTCCTGCTTATTGCAAGTACAGTAAGCTCCTGCGGGGATGCAAATGTCTATGAAGCATTCAAGGTGCTGGATGTAGGGGCGGGCGTATTGTTGAATGTACTTGAGCAGCTCAACAGGCACCCATCGATCATTGGGACAATGGGGAAAGGAGATGGAGTGGGGAGCCAAGTATTGCTCCATGTATGCAATCTGTGTCTCATAATGTTGGGACGCAAGGGTGAGTGACTTTTCAAAGTTGACTTCATGATAAAACATGGCAAAGAGCTCACTCTTGCCCGCCACCACCCCCACGGGGTGGTGGAGAGGAACTCATAAAAGTCATCAAAGTGAGTAGCCATGTGTGAATGCAAAGAGATAGTGTGAGCTCATGCTCGCGTCGTGAAAATGAGAAATAAGAAACCTTTGGCCTATTTATAGTTAAAATTTAAAGTTTGGCCTTTTCACACTAGACCGTTAGATTAAAAATTTACAGTTTGCAAAAATATTAAGATTTCAATTAAATAAAGAGGGGTTAAAAAAGAGCCTGCTACAAAATTACAAGCATGCCATCTAATCTGAAATTGTTATAATGTCTTCATTTTTTGCCTCTTGCGACATTTACTTCATGTTGATCTCCATCTCCTTGTTGACTTGAAAGCTCATCATTGCCTTCAACGTGATCCTGAAACTCTTGCCCCTCACGTGCATCAGAACAGAGGCTATTTTCCCATATACCCAGTTCATCTTCAAGCTCTTCCACATGCCTACTATGTGTTGGTAGGGCTATGCACCTTGCTCTGCTAAAAATTCAAGGTCCCTCATTTGCCATGATTCTGAGACCATGGTTGTCCCCTCCTTGCGCTTCCCAATCTGTAAAAATATAGAAAGTGGCATAATAACCAAAAAGTGTATGGGTTACTTCCAGACATGTAGTGGAATCAGATATACCTTTCTTCTCATCAACTTGAAACTTGACTCTTCCACATTGTCAAAGCCCATGATGCTAAAGTGTTGACATAGGTCTGCTAGGATCGAATGCTTGCTTGCTACCACTCGCTCAATCCATCCATTTTGCAACATCATAGCTACCTCAATAGGCACAATTTCTTCTTCTACGGCTTGAAGTGGGATCCATGTCCCGTGCTTTTGCATCCATCTTTGGTAGTGCAGACGCATGTACAAAATAGAGTGTGCCTTCAAGAACCTGAAAGACACTGTAGAATCTACTACATCACCTTAATGTGACCGCTCATTAACCTCCCAACCCTCTCCTAGTAATCCTTGAATGAGGTTAGACTATACCTCCTTACAAATACACATTGTTTTCGTTTGGTGCATTGGCATGGAATTGAACATGTGCACAAAAACATATAAAGGACAAAACCAATTTAGCCCTACTGACTTAGATGCCTTTGAAAACTTGAGTAATTAGAGGGAAAAATATCTGCAGATAGAGATATAAGAAAATGGAGAATCATAAGAAACTTTGAAACAAAAAATCCAATATTAGCATGTTGTTAAGTCTGTGTTTATATTACACTGACAATTTGAAGGAAACCTTGGTCGTTGGCATTGAATGTAAAGGTCTCCAAGGGTATACACATGTTGCACTATGGAAACCAATCCTTCCTTCTTAGTATGCTTGAAGCCTTGTAGTTGCCCCTTCCAAATGATGTATCATACTCCCTAGTTGATGCACTCGATGTGGTCCTTTAGAGCTTGGTTGCATGTAGACCCATGCCCCAACCCTGAATCTTGTTGGAGCTCAAACTCCTGCTCATCTTTTGTGTTATGCAGCACAAGCTCTTTAACCTCCCTAGGTCTTCTCACATTACTGGAAGAGGCCATGGTGGTAAGAAAAGAGAATAAGGGAAAAGAAAAGCTTGTTATAAGAGAAGAGTGGAGAGGAGAGAAAGTTCAAGGTTTTTAGTGTAGCAATGGAAAGATTAAAAGAGAGTTAGAGTTTGAGAATAGGCTTCTTGAACCTAGAGTAGACTAAAGAGGGATAGAGTTTCTGCAACAATGGAGAGGGATGGAGCTTGAGAGGGAGAGAGAGGGAGCTTGAGAGAGGGAGGGAGGTTAAGGAGGGAGAGCCCTAAAGGGATGGAGTTTCTGCAGAAATGGAGAACTTAGAAGAGGAAGAAAGAGAGAGAGGGAGCTTGAGAGGGAGGGAGCTTGAGAAGGAGGGAGAGCTTGAGAGGTATGGAGTTTCTACAGTAATGTAGAGCTTACAAGAGGAAGAAAGAGGTTTAAAATGAGATTTCCAAACCTAGAGTATGTTGGGGGGAAGTTTGAGAGGGAAAACACACTTTTGGGAAAAAAAAAATTTAGTTTTGAGGGTTTTTTAATCCACGAGATTCTAGGTGGTGGGACCTCTAAGTTTGGGCCCAGGAGGTAGAGGGACAAGAGTAGTAATTATGCCCCATTAGCAAACCAAAGACTCGGCCCTCACAATGCTTCCCTCTTGCAAAGGTGCCCACAGGGTGAAAAGAACCAAGCGAAATGAAGTGAAATCCCATTGGAAAGGTCGTGTTCTTGCCTTCAAAGTGACCGACAATGGCTGGCTTGCAAAAGTTCAACATGTCTACATGGCCAAAGACATGGTGTTGAACTTGGATGAACATCCAATTCTCCATTCTTACTGTAATTTAACAAAACTTTATCTATTTGATACAACACAATATTTCTCCGTCTGATATATTTGTTGTTTGTTTAATTTCAGTTATCTTTCCATCAACAGCTGTGAAGTGGCAGCCTGTTGAGAGCTTAAGTGGCACATTCAAAGCAATTCACAAGGGGATTGCAGATGTAATGTATGGAGACAAACCACCTTCATTTTACAAATCAGTGGATATATTTGTGTATTTTGCAGAATACAGGGTTCCATCAAGAGAAGGTGTTCATGGAGAATTATATGACATACCTATTCCCACATTAATGTCGCTGGAATGGGAAGTTCCTGATCCAAATACCATAACAAGCTTCAAATCCAAAATCAAAGATGATATTCTTAAAGCTATGTCTCCTGGAAGGATTTCAAGAAGGATAAAAATTCAATGGTTCTTGCCTATACATGTCTTTGTGGCATGTTTCAATACAATGGAATTGGAGAGGACAAGAACGATGTGGCTTAATAGAAGACTATCGACGACGACTGCTCTCGACACTGTACTTGGAGAAGGATGGAGTACCAAGGAAACTTTTCATATTGGCGATAATATCAGTTGTAGAGTAAGCCCAAATTTTATGTCTATCTCATACCAACTATGTCGTCAATCCCTAGTTTTGGGCTATGACTATAGGAGATGGAAAAGCAAGCTTGGTAGTTGGGTCCCTTTGGATTCTGAAGAGAATTGTCCAGAGTTTTAATTTAACATCATAGTCCATCCATTCATAGATCCTAGGAACCTCATAGTAACATCAAACTGGAGACTACAACATGTAAGAGAGTCGCTTGAGTTTCTGGACGAAACATCACCTGAATATAGATTCAAAGTAGATAATATTGTTGTCAGTACAAGGATGGAGAGTGTAACCTCATGCATCACATGTCTCCCCCCAAAAAAAGTTGTATTTGAGCCACTTGCAAGGGCAATTTTGTAAAGCTGAAAAGGATTTCTCCAATAATGTAATCAATATATTTTGCTAAATTTCGTCTTGACTTCTTCACAAAAATGGTCAATATATTGTTCGCAACACAAAACAAGGTTTAACAGTTGAATATCAAATTATTGATACTGAATTTAAGTACAGAATATAGTCCCAAAAAGGGTGTGTTCATATGGACAAAATGAACAAAATGTGTTCACTCAACAAAATCAACTTTTCTTTTGGCATGGGATGACCCTCGTTCTTTAGAGAATCTTTCTCTCTTCTGTTTGCTTCAATCAAATTTGGCTAATTGAAGTTCAAGTTCTAGAGTTTTGAGATCTTAAGGTGTTGGAAAGGAAGACTTTGCAGTGGATTCCTCAACTGGTGGTAAGTTGGGCTCTTCTCTGAGATCTTTAGGTGTTGGCGCGAGGGAGATTTGGCAGTGGGGTCTGGTTTTGGAGAAGGTTCTTTGGAGGTTGGCTTTGGAGACTTGGCAGTCTTCTTGGGGAACATGAAAAAGAAATTGAATGGAGAGCATGAACGACGCTTCTGAATTTTAAATTTCACTGGTGAGTGAAACGGAAGACCTTTAGGAGCACTCTTCTCTTTGACAGGGGTCTTCTCTTTGCTTGGGGTTTTCTCTTTGACAGGGGTCTTCTCTTTGATAGGAGTCTTCTCTTGAGCTGGTGAAGAGCTCTTCTCTTTGGCAAGAGGACTAGGGGTCTTCTCTTTGATAGGAGTCTTCTCTTGAGCTGGTGAAGAGCTCTTCTCTTTGGCAGGAGGGCTAGGGGTCTTCTCTTTAGCAGGAGAGGTAGGGCTCTTCTCTTTAGCAGGAGGGCTAGGGCTCTTCTCTTTAGCAGGAGGGCTAGGGCTCTTCTCTGTAGCCTCAGGGCTCTTTCCTTTAGAATGGGTCTTCTCTTTAGAATGGCTCTTTTTCCCCTTGGAAGATCTGCTCTTAGTAGGGCTTTTCTTTCTTTTCTTCTTCTCTTTGGCAGAGGTCTTTTTCTTTTTGGATAAGCCATCCTTGACATGGCTTTCCTTCTCATCCTTTTTTCTTTTCGTTGAAGTTGTACCCTTGGCTCCTTTATTAGGTGGAAAGGGGAAATCAGGATCAACTGGATTGTAAATCTGTCAAAAACCATAGACACTGCCTTCTCCCTTACCCAACTTACCCAAGAATCTGTATATTCATGCAACTAAGGCAAAAGAAAATAAGAAAATTTCTTAATATGACAAAGTCACTAAATGTATTGACCAAATCAATCAATGCTATTATTACATGAACTTACAGTAAGTGTTGTCATTCTAAATCTTGACTCAAGATATCTCCAAGCATTAGCAAGCACCATCCATCCACAAGATGTTGAGTCTTTCTGCAAAGGAACTTCCTGATTGTAGTACTTAAAATCTTCAAGTTTGTAGTCTTCATAGGTGGAACCTAGAAAACTCAAGATAAGTTTGGCAGCACTGCAAGCATAAAATATTGAGGGTCAACCAAACAATTGAAAACATACAAAATATTGCTCTAGAACATAAACCATGGTAAAGTTGATTCTTACATTTTACTTCTCCCATGAATGGATGCTAAAGAATTCATAAAGATAACATCTCTATCCAATAGATTGAAGATAATAAGACTCCAATGGCCTCTGTGATAAGATGAATACTGCAATTAGTTGTGAATATTGTAATGATGGACAAAAGATAATTGAGTGTGAGTCTTACACTTCAACATAAGGGTATACAATGTAATTGCATGTCAGCATATCAAAGTTTTTGAGAAAACTTGCAAGATCCCCTTGCCTATTGAAAAGGCACTGTGTAACAAGGGGATCAAGAATGGTCACTTGCATAGCCATTGAGTCAGGAATATCCCTCATAAGACATCTGGAGACATAAACAAAACATATCAACAAAATATGGAATCTGAGAAATTCATCAAGAAAGCAAAAGGAAATCCACACAAACCTCAGACAGATGAAGAGGACTGTGTCAGATATCTCAATATTGTGATTCACAAGCATACTTGTGTCTTCAGGGGCAATGTCACAATAAACCTCATCCTCTCCATGCATGGAGACATCTACTATCATTTGACCTATTACATTCTGATAAAGCTCTGAATTGGATGCATGAAGAATTTCAGCTTGCTGAGAAAGAATGGCATCCTCTGTAATCTTCTCCTGCTCTCTCTCTTTCTCCACTTCTTCTTTAATATCGTGAGCTTTTCTTGTACTATAAGTATGAGAAATATCTTCAATAACAACTGATTGTTTGGGTTGTCTTGCTGGAGGAATATTAAGAATTTCAAAAGCCCTCATATCTTGACTTGGAATGGGTTCCAAAGCTTTGTCAAACTTGTATCTAAGTCTGGACACAAGCACAAAATCTTTGCTCATAAGAGTGATCCTATGAGCAAAAGCAGCAGCAATGTATCCATCATTCATAAAGTCGATTAAAAAATCTTCAGTAGTCTCTTGAAGACACATAAGGGCCTGTGACTCCCATCGGACTTTATCAAGATTTGTGTTTCTCATTTTGCCAACTAACCTTTGTGATATGTCCCTGACAACCCGAATAAAAGGCAGTCGACGAGGGACGAGAAGACTTGTAGATTTTTGTGCCGCTCTGATCTCTCTTAATGACTTCACCTGATAGTTTAATCTCTTTCTTGCTGTTGCCCTAGCACGAGGCTCTGGAGGAGGTTTTTCTTGTTTTTCATCGCTAACTGGCTTTTTGGAAGATCCTAGTTTGTCTTCAGCTTTTTCAGTCTCCAAAGGGGGGTAGACTCTCCTTGCAGTCTGTTTTGTCCTCGCCATTGAAGTTAAAGAAAAAAAAGAGACCCGATGGAGGTGATTTGTGTGTTGAGATAAAGAAAACTCACAGTGGCCCGAACGAAGCGATGAGGCGCATCCAAATTTGTTGGATAAGCACTATCGCTTGATTCGGGCAATGACAAAAAGAGATGGAACTTAGCGATTGAAGGCTTCCAGAAGTATTGGAAATAGGCAATCGCTTGGTTCTAGCTTGATTTGGAATGGCCAAGTGATAGGGCAAAAATCTCGAACGAAGCGACTGGGCGGATCCAAAGTGGATGGATAAGCACTATCGCTTGATTCAGGCAATAACAAAAGGAGATGGAACTGAGCGATTGAAGGCTTCCTAAAGTATTGGAAATGTGAAATCGCTTGGTTCTAGCTTGATTCGGTATGTCCAAGTGACAGGTTAGGATCCGGAATGAAGCGATGAAGGAGGTTCGATTGATATGGATGAGGACTATCGCTTGATATGGGTGAGAAGAGTAAAAGGAAATTCCGAGAAATTCTGAGGAGTGATCTCGCTTGATACCGTGTTGGTGAAAAATAGAAATGTTTTTAAGAAAATTAACTTTTTATACCTTGAATCCATCGTACATAGGACCGTTGGATACACGTGTCATGCAATCATTTCTGCCACGTGGCACGAACGGTCACTATTTAAGGTGTTTTTGCCACGCTCCACATGCTCCATCAAATTTTCTCAAAAACTCTCTCAATTTTTTTCTAAACTTTTGGACCACTTATTTTCGCTTAGTCAAGCTGTGCCATATTGTGACTTCCAAGCCCTATTTTGCAAAACCCTCTGTTTTTTTTCCCGAACCTTCATATTGCCAAAGCCAGCACCAAGCGATAGAAGCATTCCAAAACTTTTGGACTACTTATTTTCGCTTCGTTCGGGCTCTTTCATATCAAGACTTCTAAGCCTTCTTCAGATTTATTCAAGCATTTTTCTCAAATATCATAATGAGTAAAAGTGTTGAGGGACGACATGAACTTGTTGAAGAAAGCCCAAGTGAAAGACTCTTGAATGCTATTTTGCAAGATGGTCATGACATGAAGGTATACATAGATGCAGTGGAGATATTCAATCCAAGGTTTGTTCTTTCAAATGTTTTGATGAAGCTTAAGGACATTCTTGAAGAGGAGTACAAACAATTTGAAATTTCAATTGAAGCTCATTGTTTTCATATCGAAGACAATGATTTTTGTCACCTTACTGATTTTACTCAGCTGTCAGTGGAGAAAGCCAAAGTTACAAAGAGGTTCAATAGATTTTCAAATAGAACCTCTTTCACATGCCCTTCATCCATAGATTTTACTCAGCTGTCAGTGGAGAAAGCCAAAGTTACAAAGAGGTTCAATAGATTTTCAAATAGAACCTCTTTCACATGCCCTTCATCCATTTCTTGTCCAATTCATAAAAAGCTTTGTAACCTTGTCCCCAAGGATGTCTCCTTTCTTTTCTTTCTATTTTTGAGAGCAGAAATACAAGATAAAGAGCAATAATCAGAAATTGATGCAGAGAAGGAGAAAGAAAACTTAAATGTCACCACAGTCTCAAAGCTAGAGAAAAGTGAGATTTTAGAAGAGGAAGAAATTGATGTTCAAGCTGAGGAGAAAGAAAGTGCCAATCTTGATGTTGCTGAATTTAGGGCTTTCACTGTTTACTGAGGAGCCCTCAGAGGAAGAAAGCATATCTGAATCCTCTGTAACTGTTCCAAGCCTTCCTTTCTTCTATATCAATGAGAAAGATTTTATTCCTTTGTCCTATCTTCAATGTCTCTTCAATATCAGGGAAGACTATTGTATTGCAGCAATTTCAGAAGCTTGTGAGGTGACCAAAGACTTTATTGATACAGAAGTAGAGTCAAAGAAAGAGTTTTTGGCACTTGATTTGCAAACATCTGACCACTCATTTATCCCTGCTCCTGATGCTCTTGCCTTGTGCCTTAAAAGAGTGGATGAGGAGAAACCTTCCCTTAGAGATGAGGATTTTGAGAACAGGCTTATTGAGTTAGGTGTAGAGTCTTTTGGCAGAGATTTCAAGCTTCAGGTAGATTTTGATAAAGTGGAAAGGGTTGGCTCATGCAACTTGATGAAAGACAAAGTAGTTATTGAGGATGAGTTGCAGAAGGTAGTTTCCATTTAATCTTTTACAAAATGTTATTGTGATTGTAATTTTTTTAAAGTGAGGTTTTTTTCTTGCAGATTGAATTGCTATAAGGATGATTTTCTAGGAAGAGCTAAAGGCAGCAGAGTGAAAGCTACAGAGACTAGGTCAAGAAGGCCTTCATCTGCTCTCATGCACTACTTACCTACATTGGATAAGGCTATGTTCTGTGCATTCCACATGAACTTCTCTGAAGATGCTGAGTTGCCAATATTTGCCTTGAAGGTGTTGTCAAGGTTCATGGGATACACTCCCCTTCAAATAAATTCTAACAATGTCTTGCTTCTAGAGAGAGCTGCTGTTCTTAGAATCTTTGGATATGCTGCAGGTTTCAATGCCTAAAGAGCAGGATACTTTCTTTACTCTAGCTATGTAGCTGCAGCTGAGGAGTCAGATATTAATCTTCTTGGAGGTTATAGAAGGAGAAAATTTTTGAGATACAGAGGTGACATGCCAAATAGTCCCAAGAGAATCAAAAACTAATGTACACACAATATTTTGCAAGGACTGATTATAATTCAGCAAATATTTTGTAAGAGGTACAAATGTGTTAGTAAATCATTAGTCTCTATCTTGAGGTGTTTGTGTAGTTTCAGATTGCTGGTTCTTTGATCTCATCCTTTGTAATTGCCTCCTGTAGAACCAATTGAATAATTCTTTAAGTGCATTGCTTCTTCTTTGACCACCTCCTCTTCTGGTACATCTGAAAAAGAAAGTTCTTGCTTGATAGTGAGACTTTTCCATTCCTTGTGTGTTCTATGTTGCAAGGGGTCCTTCTGTAGCAAAATATGGTCCATGCAAGTAAAGAATATGCCACAAAGATAATTCTTTGTTAGTAAATTTAAGAAATTACGCTTTAATTTTAACTGTTTTGATAAGTCTGAACACTCACCAAGTAATAAGTTATGTCTTTTTCTCCCCAGGCATCTATGATAGCTTTTATTAAAATCTTTATTGCTTTTTTGAAATCATCTGCATAAGTATTTGAACCAACTTGTTGTCTTAGGACTTTGAAAAAATCGTCGAGCTTTTTCCAAACTTCCATATGTTTGTTGGCTACATCTGGTCTACTTTTGACATTTGTGGTGATGACATAGATGTTTCCAGCAGTTCCACATTGCATTGACTTGTTTGGTGTCATGGTTGCTCAAAAATCTTCTTGCTTTTGCTCCTCCCATTGAAACATCTTGCAGAACATCATCTGTACCTCTAGAAAGAACATGATCTTTTTTAAGATGCACTTCGCCCACCACCCATGGAAACCCATTTGAGAGAGCAAGGCTTCGCATTTTTCTATGCACTCATCTGCAAGTTTAGTCGGCTTAATAGAATATGCATGGTCCAGATGAAGTCGGAGCAATTTGTCCAAGATTCTTATCTCTGCATGCAATGTACATATATGCACATTTTTCAAATGTATTGGTAGAATTGGATCCCAAATTTTAACAGAAGTTGGATAATCGACAACATTCACATTATTTCTGGATGGTGGTTTTCCAATCTCATTTTCTGCAAGAGCCATTCTCTTGTCCCTATGCTTGCCATGCAATAAAGACATGGATATTTGGTATTTGCTCCTCCACATACACCAAACATACACTTCAACGCCTTGAGGTCGGTACTCAAATGCCATTCCACAATGAAATCACCTATGTCGTCTACATGAAGGTGTTCACCTGCATTTTGGCTCTGAATAACTGAAGGAATGTCTGTTTGTGAGAAGAGCCACTTTAATGTTTCATGACTTTCTACTGGCACATGAGCTGATCCAATCCACCATAGCTCCATTTCTGATTGAGTTTTGTGGTATGGAGAATCAAGCTTACCTTGACTATAGTCCAATGCTTTATTCATTAGGGATATAGATATTCTTTCCATTTTTTGACATTTTTGGATTTGAGCTTCATCTAATTTTATAACAAATACAAGTTTTCCTTCACATTGTCTATTTCTCGAATGTTGTAATATCTCACCATAAAAGATTGGACTTTTCTAATGTTCATCCAAATATTATTATAAACGTTGTATTCAAAAGACGATTTTTTTTTGTCTCTCATGTATGGCATTGTTCCCTCAATATAGACATAATCTCCGAAATGTTTGGAAATTTCCTCATTTAACAGAGTTCTATATTTTCCAACATTGTGAGGTCTAGGCAACCCAAAAGCTTTGATTTTGTAATACTTAAGGACCCTGAACCAGGTTTTAGAGATGGCTCTGTATCCCTTTCTACTCACTCCCACTGTGTCACAAACTTCTTGCATTTGGGAAGGCTGGACCAATAAATCCATATCTTTTAGTAGATGTTGAAAGACTAGTTTTTTTTTAGTTTGATTTTCAGGAAGTTTCAAAAGTTTCAAGATATCCGACCTATTCATAAGCTCATTCAAAAATCTTACCCTTTCCTGAGCATTAGACATGTCAAATCCTAGAAGGATAGTAACATGATCTCTTACAAGTTTTAACCTTTTTTTCCTTTGTCCAGATCTCTCTGTCAAGTTAACTACATCCCGCATTCATTTTACTCGTGCTCTTAACCCTATTGGAGTTTCTTTTAAGGTTTTCAATTGATCATTTTCTTGTTTCAAAGACACTATTTTGTTTTCAAGTTCTATAATTTTTGTTGCATTCAAAGATAAAGTATTTTGAAGATATGTAATATATTCTGCATGTGATTGAGATAGTCTTGAACTATAACCAAGTAAGCCATCCACCCCATCACCAACAAATCTAATCAAATCATGTGGTGTGTGAAAAGAAGGATATCATCCTGTTCTGGGATCCGGTGGATATAGACTTCCATCTGTCCATAGGTCAATATGCTTCTTTCCTTCGTTGCGAAGATGTTGAGCTTCATTCGCACATGAAAGGGGTCTTTGGTAGACACTCCGTGTAGTTGCATACTCTTGGTTGAGCTTGATATTCAAATGAAACTTACGATTAGATGTATCACTCATTACTAACAGAGCTAAAAATATTAGCAGAGCTATTAGAACATGAGAGACGCAGAAGAATGAGAATGAGATGTAGCTTGTGAAATTCTTAGAGAAGCAGAGGAGTGAAATTTTTTGGAGAATGGATGAGAGCACATTCGGAGGGAATGGTCATTCAAAAGTAAGAGAAATAAGTATTTGCCGCGAAGTCACTAAAAGAGGACAAATTTCGAGACGAGCCATCAAAGAGTAGCATGAAAACCATATATTTTTTTAGATTTTAAAATATGTACTTAGATACGTGTTCAATCACATAGATACGCTTTAAATATCCAAAACGGCCAAATTTGGAGCCGTTTTGACCATCAACATTCTACTAATTAGCAAGTTAGCGAAATTCCTTACACAGCCCATTTTGAGACGTTTTTGGCCCTAATGCTATCTAGACAATACATTTGTTTAAAGAGAAAACAACCCTTACCTTACTTCCTTGCAATTTGAAGCAAGCATTGCTGATCACAAACATTCAATAGGATACAATGCTTTCTTACTTGGATAATCTCTACCTCCACATTTGGTAAGCATATCGAGAGAGCTATGGGCGTCAAAACCTCCTCTTGAGCTTGTAAGGGAATCCATTCTCCCTTCTTCCTCATCCACCGCTCATAAAAAAATTGAATGCAATAAAGTAGCATGTGCTCGCAAGAATCAAAAGGAGACACTTGGACTGTACTACATTGCACTTGAAATTCTCCCCTTTGTGCTCCCCCTCCACAAAGTCCCACTCTTGGCCAAGTAAGACCCACTGATCTTGAGGCCTTGGTGTACTTCAAAGAGGCTTGTATATCACTAGCCTTAAGAGCAATCGTAGTCCAAACATCAGGCGTTGGCCATTCAATAAAATAGAGAAGTATGTGTGTGGGCTAACATGTTGTGTTTTTTGTTTGTTTTGCAGCTTCTAATTTGCTGAGATTCTAGATAGCCCTTCTCCTTTTCTCTTATATTTGATTTATTATTTACCTTAATTTTGATTATTGCACCCTTGGTGGGTGCTAGGGTTTAGGATTAGCTTAGGCTTAAGCATGCATGCATCTAGCTTAAGCGTAATGCATGTATTAAGCTCTATGCATAGAGCTTAATCTATGAATTAAGCTTTATACATAGATCTTGATGCATGCATAGAGCTTAATGCATGCATAGAGCTTAATGCATAGATAAAGCTCTATGCATAGAGAGTAATGCATGCATTAAGCTCTATGCATAGAGAGTAATGCATGCATTAAGCTGTATGCATAGATAAAGCTCTATGCATAGAGCGTAATGCATGCATTAAGCTCTATGCATAGAGCTTAATCTCTGTATGCATAGATTAATGCTTAACCTATGCATTAAGCTCTATGCATGCATTAAGATCTATGCACAGATCTTAATGCATACATAGATTAATCTCTATGCATGCATTAAGCTCTATGCATGAATTAAGATCTATGCATAAAGCTTAATGCATAGATTAAGCTCTATGCATAGACCTTAATGTATGCATTAATCTTTATGCATAGAGTTTAATCTATGCATTAAGCTTTATGCATAGATCTTAATGCATGGATTAATCTTTGTGCAGCTTTATGCATAGATCTTAATGCATGCATTAAGCTCTATGTATATATTAAGTCTTAATCTATGCATTAATCTCTATGCATGTATTAAGATCTACACCTCGAGGTTAATGCATAGATTAAGATCTATGCATAGAGCTTAATTCATGCATTATGCTCTATGTATAGAGCTTAATCTATGCATTAAGCTCTATTCATGGATCTTAATTCATGCATAGATATTAATGCATAAAGATTAATCTATGCATTAAGCTCTATGCATAGAGATTAATGCATGCATTAAGCTATATGCATAGAGCATTAAGCTCTATGCATAGAGCTTAACGCTTTTGATTATTGGTGTGGTGTGGTGTGGGGTGTGTGTGGTTTTAAAAAGTAGCTAATATGTTGTGTTGTGTTTGTGTTTATTTTATAGGTTTTCAGTCATTTTTAGCTCTCTCTTGGTATGTCCCTCTCAAGCCCTCCCTCAAGACTCCAAGTAGCAAACAATCTATCCGGTAAATGCCCTAATCTCATTCTTGTGGGGTTTTTTTTTAGTTTCTTCTTGCTTCTGATGTTTCCCATGTCATGGCATAAGCATGGGCATGCTATTGGGCAAACCCATAAGCATGGGCATGTTGTGATGGTATGTGTGTAGACCATGGATCATACATCCAGCAACACACTCGCATATAGCCCCAATCTCTCCATCATTCCTACACCACAGGCAATGTCTTCGAGCCAAGTTTATCATTTCATGTCACAGATAAGCCCCAAGCAAAAGGGCTATGGCTCAATCCTACTTTGGGGAAGGCATTGGCACTTCTACACAGCTCACCACCACACAAGCCACGTCTTGAGACACTCCACAGCATGTCACACAAACCCCACCCACACAGCTCACTCAACTACTGCGAGTTGTAGAGGATGAGATCGTTTGATGGGTTGTTGTTGTGGTGGGGTGACTCCACAGACGCTTCTTCCCCTCAACACCGGAGTGCCTACCCATTGCCAGTTTGTGAGGGGACATCATGCTCGCGCTCATCCCACCACTTTGTCTCACAAATCCCTCTACCCCCAATCCGGCCCATTCCCGATACCAAGTAGTGGACAAACATGTGGTCTTGGATGATGTTGGCAATGAGATAAAGTCTCAAATCTACAAGTTATGCCATATAGCCTTTGTCCATGATTGTATGACTACATGGCATAAACTTGATAGAGACAAGAAGGAACGAGTCGTGAATCAAATCAAGAGTGAGTTTATGCTAGCACCAAGTAGTGAAGAGGTCCATCCTAGATGGAAAAAATATCACATGGTTCATGTAATGAAGCATTGGCACAGCGACACACCCAAGGTAAAGACAAGGGGACAAAAGCCTTAGAATTGCACACAACATATTTGGGAAGAGGAGTGTAGAAAGCAACATGCAAATCCTCAAAAGTAGAAGCAGCAAGAGGAGGCTGCAGCAAAGCAAAAGGAGAGCATAGGGAGCTCCTATCTTGGAAGCGTGGCTAGGATGCTTTCCACATATACTTTGAAAGACTGTGTTAATATTACCATCACTCACTTTTTTTGGCATAATGGGCATTTTATTTTTGTTAATAAGAACTCATGCTTCATGCTTCTAGCAAAGAGTGGTTGGTTGTGCTATGAGTGATGTGGAGGAAAGATATGCCATAATGCACTAGATGTATGCCCTCCTCAAGCAACTTGAGCGAGAGGGCATCAACATGAACTAGATGGATGTGGTAAATATGGTAAACCTTTACATTTTCCACCCATCAATTAGTTTTTTCCTCGCTTGTCATTTTTGAGTTTTTTCCCCCTTGAATACTCTTTTGCAGGGACCAGTGCCAAACCCTAAGGGTAATGATGACGATGATTAGGTTCTATGTACAGGACTCGGGCCTATTTTGTGCACTTTGTTTTGTTAGATCTATGCCTCTTTTTTGTACTTCTTTTTATTTGCTCCATCCCACCACATATATCCCTTTTTTTCTCAACCATATTGAAGTCCCCCATAAGAATGCAATGTCCTTGACAATTTAAATTATCCCCACATCCCACTCCTCACCTTATGGTTATGAGCCCCATAAAGATTAATTATCCAAATCTTCTCCCCTTGCAAGACAATCTCCACTACCGAAATTCTCCCATTAGGATGACTATCTATGACATTAGGACATAGATAACTCTTAGCAATGGTCATAACACCACTAAACCCTCCATTCACACTCCCATCACACTCCCATATATTACAACCCAATCCTTAAACTTGTACTTTCTCAAAATTTTAGACCTATATAAATTATGTTCTCTTGAATGGCTATAATATGCAAATCCAAATCCTTAATCAAACTCCAAAAAGCAGCACTCTTCTTTTATCTTTTAACCCTTAACATTCCATGAACAACCACTAATTCTAATAGGAGAGCCATATCTATCTCCTCTACACTCCCCCCTTGATTCCCTTCTTTTTGAATCTCCTTCCAAGCTTAATCCACTTGCCAATTAAAGTTATGAACTAATGAAGTCCCACTATCCTCCTCCCCTAGTGGGTTAAAAGGGTTAGAATACATCAATGGGCTTAGGTTGCCAGAATGTTTGCTAACTAGATTATCACTCGCTCCTCCGCCACTTGATTTAGTTATGGATTCCTCCTTATCTTGCCTTACGCTCATTTTCCCCTTCACTATCCTCCAACCTCCCTCTCCTGTAGAATTCCTATCACTCTCCACAATCCTTTTTCCCTTATCCTTTTCCCCTTTACCCATGGCAACTCCCCTTTCCCTAGTCTTATTCTCTCCCCCTTTCTTATCCTTATTTTCACCCTCAGTCTTATCCTAACCCCCTTACACAGTTTCTAGCAATATGTACAAACCCAGCACATTTGAAGCATGCACCCGGGAAAGGTCCAAATTTCAGCACAATCTCCATCTTGCCTAAATCACCTAAATCCACCTCTACACATTTAGGATTTTGTATGGCTCTATTCCATGTAATACACACACTGTAAACCTGCCAATTACTTTCATCCTCTTTAGGTAAAAATAGCATTGGGCCAATTGCGGTAGCAATCTCCCTCAGAGTAGCACAAAGCCAAGGAGGTGGCCCAACAACTTCCACCCACACAGGCTTCTATTAACATCAAAAAAGGATCAAATGGAATAATATGCATTAGCTTGTGATCCATGAAGAGGGGAGCTATAGAAAACAACTCTGATACTGATTGTGCTTCAATAAACAAAATATTAAAGAAACCTTTTGCCTAGATAGAAAACCTAAGAATCACTCTACCATGAAATACATCATCATGCAGCCCATCGAGCGACATCAACTTTGGACGTAACCTTACCCGAGCAAAACACAATCACACTACACAGAGAGAAAAAATCAACCTCAGTCCTCACCAAATCAGGAGACACCCACAAACATACCTTTCGCCTCTGGTCAAGGGCTTCTATGATTGAACAATGATTCTATTAGCTACCCTCTCTGATGAGGATTTGTTATGATCCCTTCCCTCGTCCTCTATCTCATGTGTCCTCTTCATCTCTTTGGATCCGTCATTCCCCCAATCCTCCCAACCACCAACATCTTTATCTCAATGATGCTTTTAGTCACACTCCATGCATGCATTTTGTTACCCTTAGCTAAATAATTTAATGATGTTGGAGAGGCTACTAGACGGCATTATTGTGCAGTTATGGTGCTACCAAAGAAAATGATTCGTGGGCACAGATTGGCTACACAACAATCTAAATTTGCTTAAACTGTGTGAGCACTGTGTGGGGTTTTTTAATTCAAAAATTTAAGGTGAATTTATAGAAATACATTTACATAAGGGTTTTTTTTAATTGACCTTGAAAAAAAAAACCCATAAGTCCATAAAGAAAAAGGGGTCATTTTATTCATGAAAAATTCACAGGTGTAAATAAATACCCATTGAACACACCTGATACATAGGGTGCACCCCTCGATATTTTTATGAACCCATTTCCAACCAATGAACTCCTTCCCTGATGGCAAATCCACCAATGTCCATATCTAGTGACTCTCAAGAGCATTCATTTCTTCATCCATGATCATATCCCACTCTGGGATACCTACAACTTTCTCAAATGTATCCGGCTCATATGTTGAATCACTTTGGCCATGTAAGCATGATTCTCTACTATGAAACCATTACATGTGAGCTAATAGATTGGGTATCTGACCCTGCTTGACCTTCTTAAACTAGGTTGTTGCTTACTGGTCTGAGTTATAACTGTGGAACCCACGTGTCCAACACCATCCAAATTTCTTGCCTCACATGTATACATGATGAGTGTACTCAACTCAACATCAAAACCCATGTTGAAGTCATCTCTTACATTAAAAGCATTAAAAACATGGTTGTTGTAAATTGCACCTTGCATGGCTTTGTTGCCATCAAGACCTAGTGTGTAGATGGATCCACACATCTTAGTTTTCCTTGGGGCTTGACTTGGTTATTTTTCAACATATCTACTATAACTTGCTGAAGTTAGTTTGTCCAAAACTGTCCTCATCTGATTTTGGAAAGCAGGTGAAAATGGTAACTTTGCCTTCTCTGAACTATGCATAGTTTGATCTTCAACCATCTGTACACTTGGTTTTGCATGTGCCACCTATCATAATTGGTTCTGATCTTTACCTAAGTCTTCTAGACCATGGAGGAACTTCACTTGATACTTCTATCACATCTTGTGACTCATAGCTAGTGTTATTGCTTGTACTTGCATCATAAGGTCCACTAGCCCTTAACTCATTCTTAGGCCCAGCTTCTACCATGTCATTTTGGCATGACCAGCATCTGATTCACATCCAATTGGCTTCTACTAGCTACTTAAATAATCAAAGACTACATCCATTTTTGTGTAAAACTATCTAGTAGATGGGTTGTAGCACCAGTAGGCCTTGCTTTTGTTGAGTATCATATGAAGATAAACTTGTATAATTTAGGGTCAAGTTTTTCCTCACATCATATGATATGTGTACATAACAAATACTACTAAAAATTGGGGTCAGATGGGATGTGTCTAGCTTACTCTCACTATCTGCCTACCCTGGGGTCATGTTATGCATTTCCCTTGTAGGTGTCCTATTCATGTTATGCCTACCCTGGGGTCATGTTATGCATTTCCCTTGTAGGTGTCCTATTCATGATTTATACTTCTATAACACATGCTTCAACCCAATAAAAAAATGGCCTAGTCTTCTTATTCATCATGGCTTTACCAGTCTCACCTGTGTACTTATTTCTTCTTTTAGCCACCCCATTCTATTGAGGTGTGTACTTGAACGTGATTTGCCGTATGATACCTTGCATCCTTAGGTATTCCCCCTACCTCTTGAGCTTTGTTGGCCCTGGTATTGGCTACTTTGTTGACCCTATCCTTTTCCACCTTGATCACATTTTTTTTCATTTGACTAGTGAACTTGCTGCTGGTTATACCTTCCCAAAACCTTTGCCTTTTTGGTCTCCTCTAGACCTGCCACCTCTTTTTGTATTGCCCATAACAAAATCTTGTTCTCTAGAAGCTTTAGGTTGACTATTCTCTATCAACCTCATCTCCTCTAAAATCATAAGAGGTATCAACTCCTAGAAGTTGGGAAACCTGTCTTTGACTAACATAGATGTCTCAAATGGCTTGTATTCTTTGCCCAAGCCTCTGAGTAAGACTTGACACAATATCATCATCCTTAACTGACACCAAGACATAACCATTTATGCTAAGGTTACCTTTATTGACCTCATGCAGCTCCTACTTTAGTTGAAGTTTCCTAGGCTTAGAAGAGGATTCAAAAAGTGCAGCCAAGGCGTCCCATGCTGCCTTGGGAGTGTTTCCTTGGGAGTCTTGGCATCTTGGAAATGTCCAATCATTGTATTAGATACACTGATGGATATGTAATATAGTACCTACATGGATATCTTATTATAAAACTTGATATTTTCTTCTGGTTTATCTTTAGCTAGCTTGGGGTCTTCATTTATGACCACTCCCCATAGCTCCTTGCTCATCAAGAAGTCCTTGATCCCTCCTAAACTTCCAGGCTTGATAGTTGTTCTTGTCAAGCTTGTTTCCGATCAACACAACAGACTGTGTCTACTATCTCCAATGATCACATAACAATGAAAATATTATCTATAAATACCTACATTCAACCTCTAAGAACCTTGCTACTAGACTCCAAGTCAAGTTTGCACATTCACATTCACTATTTCAAATCTCTCCACTCTACAGAGTCAGCTTGCAGAGCTGATTTGATTGATAAAAGTGATCCAAATGCAATGTGCCTTTGTAAAAGTGATCTCTCTATTTTAGGATTTGTACAAAGATGTCTAGCTGAACAGGTTTCCCAAAACCCCTAATAACTATTGCATAATGCCTCTGAACCATGCATATTCTAATATCAGACTTTAGTATCTCTATCCCAAGAAAGTAATTGAGTTCACCCAAGTCTTTCATCTCAAACTCTACTTGTAACATTTCTTTAACCTGATCATTCATCTTATGGCTACTCCCAGTCAAAATCAAATCATCCACATATATGATGATGATAGTGATGTCATACCCTGATGTCTTGATATACATAAAACTATCTGAGTTGCATGACCTCAAACCAATTGCATGTAGAAACCTATTAATCCTATCATACCAAGCCCTTGGGGCTTCCTTCAGTCCAAACAATGTTTTTTTAAGTCTGCACACTTTGTCTAGATACATAGGATATACATATCTTGGAGGCTCCAGCATGTACACCTCTTCTAAGAGGCCACCATTTAGAAATAGATTTTTAACATACATCTATTATAAATTCCAACCATTGCTTCTTGTAACCAATGAAATAGTTGCCCTGATGGTAGAAATCTTTGTCAATGTACTGAATGTTTCCTCATAATCAATTCCATGCTTTTTGGTGTTAGAATACAACTTTTCCACAAAACTTGATGTTTTGCATCAAAGATGCAAAACATTAAGTTTTGTGGGAAGTTGATGTTTTGCATAATGTTGATAAAAAACATCAAGCATTGTAAAAAAGTCGATCTTTTGCATAGAAAGTTGATGTTTTGCATATAAAGTTGATGTTTTACATCAACTTGATGCAAAATATCAAATTTTCATAAAAGTTGAGGTTTTGTATCAAGTTGATGAAAAACATCAACTCTTAGCGGAGAAGTTCTTACTCAGCATTAAGTTGGCCGCAAATGTTGTAGCTAAAACATCCTTACCATGTGTAGTAACCAGTAGGATTTAAACCTAAGTCCTTTCTTGATATTTTACAAAAACGTATTTTGGAAAGTATAAACTTTTGTTTCTTAAAGCGAGCTTTTTCATGCTTTCTAAACTCATTTAATAACTAAAATTACCATTTAATCCCTTTTTGTCACATCAAGAACACATCTTCTTTAAAAATGAGTGTGTAATTATTTTAAAAAATTAGACAACTTTTAAATAGATTATTCATGGGACATGAGATATGAAAGAAGATATGGGTTATTAACTTTCTTGTGGAGATTACTTTAAGTGGTCATAATTATTTAGTTTAACACTTATATTTTTTGAGCCAAACTTGTGAGAAGCACTAGACACTGCCCTTGCTCTTGCAAGAGGTAAGACCTTGCTATTACCTAGTAAGTGAGGTGAGAGAAACGTTTAGAGGTGAGAACTTTCACACTTTGCAAACCAAGGTGAAGTTTAATCTCATGAAAAAGGGCTTGTGGAACATTGTTCAAGGGAAAGAGGAAAGACTTACTACTAGAGAGAGTAGTGCACAATGGGATTTAAATTCTGATAAGGCACTAGGCATTAAGGGGAACACTTGTATGACACTTTTGAACATCACATTTACACTTATGATACATCTAAAGATTCATGGGAAACCCTAAACAAACTATTTTGTGCTACATGTAAACACTCCAAGATTAGTCTGCTAGTGAAGTTCTTTGGGCTTCAGAAGGACCCCACAACTACTATGCATGCCTAGATCAATCATTTTAAAATGATTGACGTGTGGATTGATGTGGATGGATGAGTGGATAATGTGGATTGATGTGGATGATGTGGATGGACTTGCATATATAAAGACGTATCTAACACAAAGAAATATATGCGTGTTTGTTTCTACTCTCATTCCGCCTCATTATTTCTTCTGTTAATCTTGTATCCCTAATCAAGCTTCCATTATCACCATGAATTATTTAGCTTTTGATCCACTATAGTTTTCAATAGATATGTATTCATCTTTGGATCACCAGCACAGGCAGTAGTGAGCTAGCCATCTAAAAAACAACCTATGGTTGCATTGTCTTCAATTGAAGTTGCATACAAAAGAGGGGTCAGTCATAAATATGTAAGCATAGCACATGGGTTCAACAAAAAGGATTTTTTGAATCCTTGTTTTACACATTTTTTACATACCGAAGGGTATCATTAAAAGGGGATATTCACGGGTTGAATAGAAAAAGGGTATGTTTTATTCACGAAAAATTCACAAATAAGGGGTTTTTAAAAATAGGCCTTGAATGCGCGTGATATAGGGGGTTTACATATAGTGAACCCCCCAGAGCTGTAAATAGAAGCTTGTGATAGTTTGGTTGGGGAATCTTATGGCTAAATTGGGGAATCTTATGGCTAAATTGGGATAGGTTATACATCAACGAGTTACACTTTAGAGTGATAATATGAGCAGCATACAGTTGGGAAATAACCCAAATTCTATGCAAGGATAAAAATATAGAAGTGCACTATCACTTCAATAGAGAAAAAGTGATTGGAGAGATAGATCTTGTTTATGTACACACAAATGAGTAGCTAGCAAATATCTTTACTAAAGCATTAGGCAACGATAAATTTGAGTATTTCACACAGTAGTTGGGTGTTTAGCATATGGATTTAAGCTTGAGGGGTAGTGTTGAGAAAGAAATCTCAAACCAGCACCATGAAAGACTACAAGACACATTTGATATGCTAAGTTGAGACTTATTTATGGAGCCATGACATGCCAGGTATCTAGAGACATCATATTACATGGTAGGCATGTCATCTAATGTGGTACACATGAGTTTCACCTTCAATTTATTATCCCTAATTCAGTTACTTGGTTTGATGTATTTAGCCCAGGAGCACTTTTGGAGGTCCATTCCCCAGATGGTTTATTTATGTACAATTTCTAGGAGGTTGATGTGGCAGAGTGATGAAGTAGTATATGGACATCATGTCTATGATGTAAGATCACATTGTTGGATGTTTTAGACACATCATTTACATTTCAGGTTATGGCCAGTTACACATATAGGCTTATGGAAATCCGGATAGTGGCTTATGGACATCCAAAATGGCTACTTGTTGGGCACTACTAGCAACCATTGGCAATAAGGGAAATAAAAAACTTAGGGGATGAATTTAGCCCAAAGGCTAATTTTCAAGGGTCTTCCAAAAGTCCTTGGCTATTTTAGAACCAAAAAATGGTGAGTTGTTTATTATATTAGCCCAAGGTAGCATTTTTGTGTAAATTTCAAAGGAAAAATCACCAAATTTATACTAAACGTGAGCATATATCTTTACAATTTTCAAGCATTCACCAAAGTTTTCTATATACTCAACCTTCTATTAAAGAAAGATTCACCAACCCATCTCTAGTTTGACCATAGGATATGCCCCTTATTGTTTACCCCTGAATAGGGGTGGAAAATGGCTTTAGACTCATCCAACCTTTGCAAATATTGTTGTACTCCTAGGTTTCACTAGAATCATAGAGGATCAAGGACCCCCATCCATTTGGATGTGGTTTGAAAGGACATCTAAGGGCTGCTATGTCTTTTGTATTAGGGCCGCTTGTGGATCACGGTGGTAAGCCTAAATTTGGTTTATCATGCACTATCCATGTCCGAAGAAAAACTCTACAGAGCTAGAAAGTATGGATAGGGTGTCTAGTAGGTAATAACAAAGTCTCGTCAAGTTTGTATTCACGAACCTCCAAATAGGCACCTAAAAGTTTCAATTGAACATGCAAATATTGTAATTTTGTAGTAGATCCACTCCTAAAGCCCATATGTGGCTTTAGGCATTTCAAAACACTAAGCTTGAGAGATTGATGAATCCATGTCCTAGACCTCTACAAGGCCAAGGATCACTTAATTAGGCAAAGTTGGAATGTAAGTGGATGGTAGAAAAGAAAGAAGCAAGTGCAATCCCATAGTGCACCCTAAATTTTGATGGAGCTCAAGACGAGAACTCAGATCGAGAAGATCAAAACATGAAGATTGTGTAAAATTTGCAAGGATCGTTACCTATCATAACATTTTTTTCTCTTCCAAGCCTAGGAAACTTTATCTCAAGCAGCAAGAGATGCATGAGGTCAAGAAATTTAACCTCAGCATAAATAATTATGTCTTGAAGATTAGGAAGATAGTGGATTAGGTGGGATCCACATGTGTGTAGTTGAGGATGATAATCTTCTATTGGTCACACTGAGAGGATTGGGAAAACAATACAAGCCGTTTGAGACATCTATTTCAACCAAAGATAGATTTCCCAACTTCCAAGAGGTAATACCTCTTATGATGCTAGAAGAGATGAGGTGGATAGAGAATAGTCATCCCAAAGCATCTGGAGAGAACAAGCCTTTGCTATGGGAAATAATGGAAGAGGTGGCAAGTCTAGAGGAGGCCAAAGAGGCAAAGGTTTTGAAAGATACAACAAACATCAAAATCTATCATAAAAATAGTGGTCAAGGTGAACAAGGATAGGGTCCACAAAGTGGCCAATACCATGGCCAACAAAGCTCTAATACCTCAGGAAGCAATGTATTACAAGGTAAGTCACATGCAGGTCCACATCTCAGCAGAATGGGGTAGATGAAAGAAGAAATAGGTACATAACTAAGATTGATAGAGCCATGATGCATAATAAGAGTATGCCATCATCTAATTGGGTGAAAGCATGTGTTATAGTAGTATACATCATGAACTCAACACCTCCAAGGGCAGTGCATAACATGACCGCATGGTAGGCATATAGTGGGAATAAGTGAGACATTGCACATTTGAGAGTTTTTAGCTCTATTTGTTATGTACACATTCCAGATAATGGGAGGAAAAAGCTGGACCCTAAAGCAGCAAATAAGTGTATCTTCATAGGATACTGAATAGAAAACAAGGCCTAGAAGTGCTACAACCCATCTACTAGATAGTTTACACCAAGAGAGATGTAGTCTTTGATGAGTTAAAGAGCTAGTACAAGCCAACAAGATATGAATCAGATGTTGGATATGGCAATGACATGGTAGACGTTGGACCTGAGAATGCATTAAAGGGCTACTGGGCCTTATGATGCAAGTACAAGAAAGAACACTAGCTATGGGCCAAGAGATGTGAGAGAAGTGTCAATTGAAGTGCCTATATAGTTTGAAAGACTTAGGTCAAGCTCAAGACCATGTATGACAGGTGGCACGCATGTTAAACCAAGTTTACAAATGGCTGCATGTCAAACTGTGCATAGTTCATAGAAGGCAAAGTTGGCAGTTTCACCTCCTTCCCAAAATCAGACCAAGATAGTCTTGCACAAACTAACTTTAGCAGGTTGTAGTAGATACGTTGGAAAATCACCAAGTGCAGCCATAGCAAAAACTAAGATGTGTGGCCCCATCTAGAGAAGGTCTAGGTGGCAGCATAGCCATGCAGGGTGCAATCTACATCAATCTTGTTTTTGATGAGTTTGATGTAATAGATGAGTTCAACATGGGTTTTGATGCTAGTATGAATATACCCAACATGTATACATGTGAGCCAAGAAATTTGTATACATGTGAGCCAAGAAATTTGTATGGTGTTGGACATATGGCTCCCACAAGAAGGTATCCAATCCACTGCTCACATGTGATGGTTTCATAACAGTGCATTATGCTTACGTGGCTAAAGTGTATGAGCTAGATACATTTGAGCAAGTTGTAGGTATCCGAGAGTGGGATATGGCCATGTATGAAGAAATGAGTGCTCTTGAGAGTAACTAGACATGGATATTGGTGTATTTTCCTTCAAGCAAGTATTTCATTAGTTGCAAATGGGTTTATAAAAATCAAGTACAATGCTAATGGTATAATCAATAGACACAAAGCCAAGTCTATTGCCAAAGGGTATGCCCTGAAGCATGGCATTAATTATGACAAAACATTTAGTCCACAGTGGCAAAGACTCACTACCATCAGGGAAAAGATTTCATTGGTTGTAAGAAAAGGTTGGAATTTATATCAGATGGATGTTAAAAATGAATTTCTAAATGGTGAACTCTCATAAGAGGTGTACATGTATCAACCTCCAGGATATGCACATCCTACATGGTGAATTTCTAAATGGTGAACTCTCATAAGAGGTTGGAATTTATATCAGATGGATGTTAAAAATGAATTTCTAAATGGTGAACTCTCATAAGAGGTGTACATATATCAACCTCCAGGATATGCACATCCTACATATCTAGATAGGGTGTGCAGACTTAAAAAAGCATTTTACTGGTTTCAGCTCATGTGACTTAGATAGTTCTCTATATGTTATGACAACAAGGTATGACATAACTATCATCATCTATTTCAAATTCCTCTACATCAATTCACATTGCTTATTCCACATCCAATCATATCTATTCCCATCATCCTTCGTCCATTCTCATCCAATCACATCATATTACATATCATCACATCTATCCACATCACATCACATTCATCTATTGAAAAATACAAGTGAATAGGGTGTGTGTGTGAACAAGCTCTTGGATAGAGGCTGTAAAAGAGAAGATGTAATTGTGTGAAAGCACCTGTGAAAAGGTGAGAAGAATCTAGTGGGAGAGAATAAAGGGTAGCATGAGAGAATTTAAGAGTGTGGAGTTATTCTGGGAGATATTCAGGGAAAAGAGAAGAGGTGGAGAGAATCAAGCAAGACGTGGAGATATTCTGGGAGTGAATCATGGAGAAATCAATGGGATTTGATGCTTGATGTAAACTCTATAAATTGAGGCATAGCCCTAATGAGAATTTGCTGGTTTTTGAGTATCCATGCCTACATTAATCTATTTGCTAATTATTCACTAATTACATCTTAATCATTTGCTCACTTTGTTAATGATGTTGATTCTAGTGTTTGATCCACCATAGCTCATCATTATGCTCAAATTTTAACATGGTATCAGAGCCATGGCTAGAATCCATCAAGTTTATGAGCCCATTAGTTAATTAATCCAGATTAGTAGATAATTAGCAAAAAAATCAAATTTTTAGTTAGTTTTTCACTTCCCCCTTCCAGTGGAGGATCTCTAGCACCTTACACACATAGAATTAGGGCACAAGCTTCTAATACAAGCTAGCCAACATCCTTGGCTACAAGCTCATCGAAACGGCGCAACAAACCGCCAAAGGAATCAAGAGAATTTGCGATTTTTGTCGGTGCCTTTTTTCTGAGATGTTTTTGACATTACAACTTCCACAGATCAAAGCTCTCTAATTCCTCTTAGCCCAAGGGGTAATCAAGCATGCTCTACAAGCTAGTGAAGACAGAATTCAATTTCATCAAGTCTACATTGAGATCCAAGCTCTTCATCAAATCTACAGGTGACTTTGGTAAAACAGAGATTAAGCTTTTAATATTTGGTCAAATCTTATGTTTCTTGGCTTAATCCTCTACTAGACTCATTGCTATTGATGCCTTTGAAAGAATTTGAGCTCATTTGAAGTGGAAGGCACCAGATCTCGACTCCCCCACATACTCTGTTTTCTGCACACAAAACAGAGCATTAATTTGTTAATCAGATTAATCAGTGCTAATCACAATATTTTGGTGTAATTGAGGGTTCAAATTAACCATTAGGTATTTGATACAAATCCCTATAGCTTTAGATTGCAAATCGGAGTTGGTTTGATACTCCAACCATCCCGTACAAATTGGTTACCCTTAATTTAGTGTAATTTCTGGTGATTTTATGCTGATAAAATTGTTGTAATCATCTATTAAACACTAGATTGAGTTGTAAAAGGGTAGACACTGCCCTTGAATCTTGAAATTGGATCAAGAGGTAAGACCCCCTTCACATCACCATGAGTTCAGCACAGGAAATAGCCAAATTTAATGGGGAACAGTTTTATACATGGCAGACAAAAACCATGTATTTGCTGATGAGGAAAAATCTGTGGGGATTAGTTGAAGGGAGAGATGAATGCCCAGAGAGAGGAGAAAATGAGTGGAAGAGCAGGAATGAAAAAGCATTGGGACTTATTGCACTCAGTTTAAATGATGAAATCATTCATCACATCACAAGGATACAGTGGGCAAAAGATGCATGGGATGAACTCAATAAATTATTTGGTACACAAGCAAAAAATTCCAAGATAAATCTGTTAATGCAATTCTACAAATTGGACATGAAGGAAAGTGAACCTTTAATCACACACTTGAACAAATATAAAAGCATTAAGCAATAGCTGACAGCTATTAGCAAAAAGGTAGAAGATGATGAAGCATTAGCTGTACTTCTGAAGAGTGTGGACAAAGGAGATTATGAAAACATTGTAGCAACACTAAAGAATGTACCTGAATTGAAGATACACGAGATAGAAGCAGCTCTACTAGAGCAACAGAGTAGAGGCAAAGAGAAGAAAGGGCTCGACTCAACAGCAGGAGAGGAAAAAGCATTCTTCACTCGAGGAGGATTCTCTCGAGGACGAGGACGAGGAAGAGGCAGAGTAGGAGGGAGGACCTTCACTTGCCACAAATGTGGAAAGCCAGGACACATTGCGAGAGACTGCTACAGCAAACCCAGTGAAGAAGGAACGACATCGGCAAACTTCATGGAGGCTCCAAAGGAAGTGGAGTCGGATAATCTTTTCTGAGAGAGAGAGAGAGAGAGAGAGAGAGAGAGAGAGAGACCCCACAACCCAATGTAACCTGCCCCAATAAAGTAAAACCACCTCTGAGCCCGATGATGTAGGCCACGTGGTAGATGTATGTGTGAGCACTTTAGTCAAGGTCGCGGGCACTTATAGTAGCCTTGGACACATAGAGAGAGAAAGTGTCAAGGACTATGGAGTTTAGGGACTTGAGGCACTGGTCGCGGGCTATCAAGTAAGAAGGAAACTTGGTATAGGGTCCAGGTGTGCTAGGATTATTCACTTGAGGGGAGGTGTTGAAAAATACAAGTGAATAGGGTGTGTGTGGGAACAAGCTCTTGGATAGAGGCTGTATAAGAGAAGATGTAATTGTGAAAGAACCTGTGAAAAGGTGAGAAGAATCTAGTGGGAGAGAATAAAGGGTAGCATGAGAGAATTTAGGAGTGTGGAGTTATTCTAGGAGATATTCAGGGAAAAGAGAAGAGGTGGAGAGAATCAAGCAAGAGGTGGAGATATTCTGGGAGTGAATCATTGAGAAATCAATGGGATTTGATGCTTGATGTAAACTCTATAAATTGAGGCATAGCCCTAATGAGAATTTGTTGGTTTTTGAGTATCCATGCCTACATTAATCTATTTGCTAATTATTCACTAATTATGTCTTCATCATTTGCTAATCACTTTGTTAATGATGTTGATTCTAGTGTTTGATCCACCATAGCTCATCATTCTGCTCAAATTTCAACATCATCCACATCACATCTCATCACAACCATTTACATCTATTCAGATCCTCATCACATCACGTCCATCCTCATCACATCACGTCACATCCATCCTCATCACATCACGTCCATCCTCATCACATCATGTCACATCCATCCTCATCACATCTCATCCATTCACATCTACCCATATCCACATCACATCCCATCCCATCCATTCACATCTACCCCGATCCACATCACATCTCATCCATGCACATCTACCTAGATCCACATCACTTCACATTACATCTATCCACATCATATCTCATCCATTCACATCTATCCACATCTCATCATATCCATTCACATCTACTTAGATCTACATCACATCACATCTCATCTCATCCATTCACATCTACCCAGATCCATTCACATCTACCCAGATCCACATCACATCACATCACATCCATTCACATCACATCTCATCCATTCACATCTACCCTGATCCACATCACATCCATTCACATCACATCTCATCCATTCACATCTACCCTGATTCACATCATATCCATTCACATCACATCTCATCCATTCACATCTACCTAGATCCACATCACATCTCATCCATTCACATCTACCTAGATCCACATCACATCACATCTGTCCAAATCATATCTCATCCATTCACATCCATCCACATCTCATCACATCCATTCACATCTTCCCAGATCCACATCACATCACATCTCATCCATTCACATCTACCCAAATCCACATCACATCCATCCACATATCATCACATCTTTTTCTCATCCATTTACATCACATCACATCCACATCTATTCAGTACAGTTACCCTACTTTCGATACTAATAGAACTTTTCTAAGTTTCTACCAATTGCTTGGCTTAGTTAAAGGTAACTTTTTCTCGATCCCATTAAATCGAAGTATCAGTGTTGTTGAAGGTTTAAAAAAGGAAAATAAACCTTACCAGAATTTTATAATAAAAACTCAAAAAGAGCATCTACATATTGTGTTTTCATTCCTTAAGCTTCATTAATGAGATTAAATCTAAACTTCCATTTTCTTATTGTATCCTTGATCCTCCTAGGGATTCCATATTCCCTTTCCTGATTAAGAATTATCCAAGTTTTCTCGATGGATATTTTCACATTCTTTCTCAAATTCTCAAATAAGATATATTCAATATTCTTCTTTTTGAATAAAAGATTCATGGGATTTACAAAAAATAATTCTACCCATAATTCTCAATAAAAATGATAATACTCAAAATTTCGCTTTTGATAAATACTCATATTTTGAATTATATCAAAAATTCCTCTTTTAACATCTCAATGCATCCAAATGCGACTTCTGAGGAACCTGCATAAACTGACTTACCAACCCAATAGCATGGCTCAAATCTCGCCTGGTGATCGTCATATAGATCAAGCTTCCTACTATGTGCCTATACATAGTAGGATCCTCCAAAATCTCTCCTGAATCTGCACTCAACTTGCCATTCTGATCTAATGGCACTGAGATAGGCCTACAACCTGTCATACCATACTTGGACAACATGTCCAAGCCATATTGTCTCTATAGTAATCCAATACCATGTGGTGACTTAATCACCTCAATGCCCAAGAAATATCTGAGCTCCCCCAGATCCTTCATCTCAAACTTCTGTCTAAGCAAGATCTTTACATCAAAGATCTCTGCATCATGGTCCCCCGTAATGATCAGGTCATCTACATAGATGACAACAAGCACAACCCCTCTATCACTATGTCTCACATACAACGAGAAATCTACATTGGCTACATGAAAGCCAATAGTGACAAGATATTCAAAAATCTACATTGGCTACATGAAAGCCAATAGTGACAAGATATTCAGAAATCTTGTCAGACCAAGATCTTGGTGCTTTCTTCAACCTACAAACATGCTCAGGGTGACTCACATCCTCGTAACCAGGTGGCTGCAACATATACGCCTCTTCCTGCAAATCCCCATGCAAGAATGCATTCTTTACATCCATCTGATGTAAGGACCATTGCTTTGACGCAGCCACTGCTATCACAACTCTCACTATTGCCATCACTGGGCTGAAAGTTTCCTCATAATCAATGCCATATGTCTGCGCATATCCTTTGGCTACCAATCTAGCCTTCTACCTGCTTATACTTCCATCACTGTTATGTTTTACTTTGTACACCCACTTGCATCCAATGGCTTTCTTGTCTTCAAGCAATTGCACTAAATCCCAAGTCTCATTTCCATATAGTGCATCCATCTCCTCATCCATAGCTTTCTCCCAACACACATTTCCAACCTCCTTATCAATGCATGTGGGCTCTACAACCTGTAAAACTTTTGTCATGTATGCATAGTGATGTGCCACATAACCATCATAGGTAAACCTCTGCATAGGATTCTTCACTCTCCCAAATCTTCGCAACTTTGCATTCATGGCTTCCATAGCCTTCTTTACACCAAGTGTTCTCATAGTTGGTATCCCAAGATCCAAATTGGCATGCTTCACATGTTTTCTGTATACCTTCAACTTTAAACTTTGGTAGCCCTGCCACAATTCCTTTAGTCTACATAGACTTCATTCTCTGTACATTCACATGTCCAATTCTTTTATGCCAAATGTCTGGTAGTGTCATCCCCTGTTTCCACAAAACCTGGTCTTTCAAGGTTTTTCATCTCCTTGAACCACTCCCCATGACTTTTCATGTGGTTTGAAGCACCTGAATCAACGTACCATACATCATCTTTGTTGAAAGAACGGTAGAGGGGGAGGAGACACACACACAAGAGCAAACCCTAATGTATATTGCAAACCCGAAGCCATGTCCACTCTCACACAAAGCATAATTCACTAATCCATAATCCACACAACACACAATGAGTTGTGTCCACACTCTACTAACCCTAGCTAATGTCCACACACTATGACCAGCTGGACACGCGATCATTTATGTCTCACACATGTTCCTACCTAATCTGCCAGCACATAGCATAGCTGGCTCACACTGACATCGAGCTTGAATCTCAACAGCCCCTCTCAAGCTCATGATGTACTGCCAATGAAGATGTAGATGAGCTTGGGATATCAAGACTCTCAACACTCCCCCTCAAGCTCATCCCATGTACTCCCAACATAGTCCGGAAGTACTCAAACTTCTCCCTGCTCAGTGGCTTCGTAAAATTTTTTCAATGGATCAAATTGCAACCGTCTCTGACTCCGAACAGGCGGTCTGGACAGAAATAGGGCACCAACAAATTGATGCAAATGCCGCCGGGCTTGTTCCGGGCTAACGACATTCTGCCCCGGCCCTTCTGCAAGTGGTGTTGTATGCTCGACAGCGTCAGCCTCGTCCACGCCGGCCTGCGCCAATTGGCCCTCAATTACGCCAGCAGAAACCGACGTAACTGCCACAGGTGGCGCTTCCGCAGCATCACCGCTTCCACTGCTAGAAGCTTCCGACCTGTCATATCTGCGCTTCCTGGCTTGTGCCCTCGTGAAATGAATGGGACTAGTGTGCCTCTCCCTATCTGACATTCATGCGAGACACAAACAGCACAGCACAACACAACCCCATACCCAACAAATATAAGACAATGCTGAGTATGCGAACACCGCAGGATCGCCAATGTGTACCTGGGCACTAAATGCCTGATACTTGGTAATGGAAATCTCATACAAGAACAAACACTAGCACAAAGACATTCTCTTTAGCAGAAAATCATAACAGTAAAACGGAATACAAAACATCATATAGCAAATCCGCAAACACACAATAACCCTGAACAGGTGATCAGAATTCATTCATGTCATAATCATGCAAGGGATTACATTTCGCTTCTTCATCTTCTGCAATTCTGAATATCCGTTATGCGCCTTCCCCTTATCAACTAACTACATCCCTTCATATCTATCACTTCTCATGAATTCCTAAGCAACTACCCAAAAGGATCATTCACATACATAGAATTCGGATATTCCAACTTAGGTAAAGTTAACCCCTAACACTCGCTGACTAGCCCCACAGCATAACTCAAATCCGGGCGTGTGATAGTCATGTATATGAGACTACCAACCATCTTCCTGTACATAGAAGGATCATCCAATTCCTCGCCATAATCAGCCCGCAACTTCACATTTTGCTCCAATGGTGTACTCATAGGCTTACACCCTGTCATGCCATACTTTGCCAACATATCCAATGCATATTGGTGCTGTACTAACCATGTACCTGCATGATCTTTCACCACTTCAATTCCAAGGAAGTATCTCAACTCACCAAGGTCTTTCATGTCAAATTGCCCACTCAAAGCTTTCTTGACATGCATCACATCTGCACCATGATCACCTGTGATAATCAAGTCATCCACATAGATGATGAGTAAAACAATCCCATGCTGTGTCTTCTTCACATAGAGTGAAGAATCTGCTGTAGAAATCTGAAAACCAAGTGAGATAAGATATCTGCTCATCTTATCACTCCAAGCACGAGGTGCTTGCTTTAGACCATACAATGCCTTTTTCAACCTGCATACGTGAGTGGGATATCTAGGGTGTACATACCCTTCTGGCTGTGCCATGTACACTTCCTCTTGTAGATCTCCATTTAGAAATGCATTCTTGACATCCATTTGATGCATTTCCCAGCCCATTAGCTGCAGCCATAGCAATGACTGCTCTCACTGTGCCCATCTTAGCCACTGGACTAAACGTCTCATTATAATCCAATCCTTGGGTCTGTGCATAACCCTTTGCTACCAATCTTGCTTTATGTCTCTCAATAGAACCATCAGATTTGCACTTCACTTTGTAAACCCATTTACATCCAATAACATTCTTGTCCTTTGGTAATGCAACCAAGTCCCATGTATCATTATGGACCAATGCATCCATCTCAACATCCATTGCTTTTTCCCATACATGCTCTCCAATAGCCTCTGTATAGCATGTAGGTTCCACATGCTTCACCATAGATGTCATATATGCATAGTGCATAGCAAAATCTCTATAAGTCAATCTGTCAACAGGATATCTGACTCTTGATGATGTTAATGATATGGGGGGTGTATAATGGGTACCTAATCATGCCTATGCATTCCTTTTGGTGAGAAATGTGCCATTGAGGTGTATTCACCACCTCCATCTGTCCTCAGACATTTAATCCAACAGCCATATTGCTTTTCTGCAAAAGCTTTGAAATCCATGAACTTTTCCAACACTTCACTCTTCTCTTTGAGAAAGTATATCCATGTCATCCTGCTAAAATCATCTATGAATGTAACATAGTATAAACTGCCTTTGATAGATGGGTTTTGTGCAGGACCCCATACATCACTGTGTACTATCTCAAGTGGCCTGTTACTCATATTTCCTTCTCTAGGAAACCTCAACCTTGCCTGCTTCCCAAACTAACAGGCTTCACAAACATGCATATGTCCATCATATTTGAACCTAGGCAATCCATTGACAATGCCTCTTGTTTGCATGTTCTTTAATCTCTGTATATTGACATGTCCAATCCTCTTATGCCACATATCAATGTCCTGTACCACATTTCTGCTCTTTGAGAACATGGCTGATTTTAGCTCAGGAATTCCAGCATCCAGCTTAAACAATCTTCCTTCTTTCTTGCCTTTAGCAATCACTCTACATCCATGTTTGAAATCTTCAACGAAGCATCCATGCTCGTTGAAACGAACCTGTAATCCCTGTTCCACCATTTGACCAACTGAGGCCAAGCTTTTAGTGATCGAAGGCACATACAGCACATCTGACATAGACTTTGTCTGACCATTGTGCATGACCAATGGTACACTTCCAACATGTGTAATGACATGCTGGGTATCATCACCTGTTTCCACATAGCCTTTTACATCCATAGGCTTCATATGCTCAAACCATTCACCATGACATGTCATATGGTTTGATGCTCCTGAGTCCATATACCATGTGTCATCATTCTCAGCATTTGTCGTCATTGAACCCACAACATGCTTCATAGCAAACAAATGATTTGTTGTGCCATCATTACTGCTTGATGCATAATTTCCACCATGTTGTGCATAATTACCACCATAATGACCACCACACTGTGCTCTATCCCCTCTCAAATCATTCTGTTTGCGGAAACAATCTCTCGCCATATGACCATATTTGCCACAATAATGGCATTCCACATCTTGCATAGAATTTTGTTGGCCTTGCCAACGTCCTCGACCACGGGGGGTACCTCTGCCTCGCTGAGGTGCATATCCACGACCACCTCGAGCACCATATGAAGGCTGAAAATTCTGTTGTGGAGGCCTGTCCTGCCATCCACAACCATTACCACCACGTCCACGTGATGTGAATCTCCCCCTGCCTCTAAAACCTCTCTGCGAGTAGAAAGCCTGATTTCTGCCATCATCATGGCTAGTAGATGCATCCAGAAATGAATCACTGAGCTTGATTTCCTCAACCAACAAGAGTGAAACCAACTCATCAAAGTCGGGTAGACCTGTACTCCTCATTGAGATGGATGTATCAAAAGATTTGTATTCCTTGCCAAGACCACGCAAGGTAATATCCACCAAATCATCATCAGGCATGGGGGCATTTATTGTGGCCAATGCATCTGCAAACTTCTTGATTTCTTGCACATAATCATGTATGCTCCTTTTATTCCTTTTCACATTGTGTATCTGCTATCGCAACTGAGACTTGTGAGCACTCGTATCTGTATCAAACATCTTGACCAAAGTATCCCATGCATCTTTGGGATTCTCAGCATCCTTGCCACACTCTTTAGAAGTACAGCTAATGCTTCATCATCTTCTACCTTTTTGCCAATAGCTGCCAGCTGTTGCTTATTGCTTTTATATTTGTTCAAGTGTGTGATTAAAGGTTCACTTTCCTTCATGTCCAATTTGTAGAATTGCATTAACAGATTTATCTTGGAATTTTTTGCTTGTGTACCAAATAATTTATTGAGTTCATCCCATGCATCTTTTGCCCATTGTATCCCTGTGATATGATGAATGATTTCATCATTTAAACTGAGTGCAATAAGTCCCAATGCTTTTTCATTCCTACTCTTCCACTCATTTTCTCCTCTCTCTGGGCATTCATCTCTCCCTTCAACTAATCCCCACAGATTTTTCCTCATCAGCAAATACATGGTTTTTGTCTGCCATCATGTATAAAACTGTTCCCCATTAAATTTGGCTATTTCCTGTGCTGAACTCATGGTGATGTGAAGGGGGTCTTACCTCTTGATCCAAATTCAAGATTCAAGGGCAGTGTCTACCCTTTTACAACTCAATCTGGTGTTTAATAGATGATTACAATAATTTTATCAGCATAAAATCACCAGAAATTACACTAAATTAAGGGTAACCAATTTGTACGGGATGGTTGGAGTATCAAACCAACTCCGATTTACAATTTGAAGCTTTAGGGATCTGTATCAGATACCTAATGGTTAATTTGAACCCTCAATTATACCAAAATACAGTGATTAGCACTGATTAATCACTGATTCGCAAATTAATGCTCTGTTTTGTGTGCAAAAAACAGAGTATGCGGGGAGTCCAGATCTGGTGCCTTCCACTTCAAATGAGCTCAAATTCTTTCAAATGCATCAATAGCAATGAGTCTAGTAGAGGATTAAGCCAAGAAACATAAGATTTGACCAAATATTGAAAGCTTAATCTCTGTTTTACCAAAGTCACCTGCAGATTTGATGAAGAGCTTGGATCTCACTGTAGACTTGATGAAACTAAATTCTGTCTTCACCAGCTTGTAGAGCATGCTTGATTACCCCTTGGGATAAGAGGAATTAGAAAGATTTGATCTGATGAAGTGGAGATCTGTAATTTACTCAGAAAAATCAGCGCTAGCCAAATCGTCGATTTCTCTTGATAGCGCCGGTGGTTTGCTACATTTTTTTGATGGGCTTGTAGCCAAAGATGTAAGCTATGATATGCTAGAAGCTTGTGCCCTAATTGTGAGTGTGCCAGGTGCTAGAGATCCTCCACTGGCTGGGGGTGAAGGGGAGAAGTGAAAACGCACTAAAAATTTGATTTTTTTGCTAATTACCTACTAATCCAAATTAATTAACTAATGGGCTCATAAACCTGGTTGATTCTAGGCATGGCTCTGATACCATGTTGAAATTTGAGCATAATGATGAGCTATGGTGGATCAAACACTAGAATCAACATAATTAACAAAGTGATTAAGAAATGATTAAGATGTTATTAGTGAGAATAATTAGCACATAGATTAATGTAGGCATGGATACTCAAAAACCAGTAAATTCTCATTAGGGTTATGCCTCAATTTATAGAGTTTACATCAAGCATCAAATCCCATTGATTTCTCCATGATTCACTCCCAGAATATCTCTACCTCTTGCCTGATTCTCTCCACCTCTTCTCTTTTCCCTGAATATCTCCCAGAATATCTCCACACTCCTAAATTCCCTCATGCTACCCATTATTCTCTCCCAGTAGATTCTTCTCACCTTTTCACAGGTTCTTTCACAATTACATCTCCTCTTTTATAGCCTCTATCCAAGAGCTTGTTCCCATACACACCCTATTCACTTGTATATTTCAACAATCACAACCACCTATCCTATCTTGAAGAGGTTGTGTTGATTTCCTTTGCACCCACTGATATGGAAAACGAAGGGTGGCTTTTGGAATCTTTCTGATACACTCTTTTACCCCTAGCAAACCATGGCATTTGGGAAGCCAAAGTGCTGTTGCACCCTCATAATAGCCTTGTGCTTTAAGAACATGCTTTGGGACCCAACGAGTAACAATCTGAGGTTTAGGCTTGGAAAAGATGTGCTTTTTAGGAGGCTTAGCAACTAGGCTAGATGGTACAAGTTTGTACGCATCTTTGGGTAGCCAAATTAATAATTCCTTTTTGCCTAGCCTTCCTTGAGCAGTGACTAGAGTAGTTGGAACATGCCAGCCATGGCCCTCACTTGAGGACTCATCGATTATCCACATCATTTGTGTTGGAGCTTCAAGAGCAGATTTTGAAAGTGGGTTGTGTAAGGTAGAAACACCACCCTTTTGACATGATAAACCTCGTGGAGTAACAGATCCCAATACGCAATCAGAATCAATTTGCAATTTGAATTGTCTATTCTTCCAATCTAATGAACAATTGGTAGCAGTTAACCATGATCAACTGAGAACAGCCTCTACCACCACTGCCTTGGACTTACTTGCCACGTAAAATGGAACTGACATCTGGTGATCCTGAATGGACATCATAATGACACATTTTCCCTCTATAAGGTTATCTTCACCTGAGAAGCTTCGTAAGTCAATAGGAATGTGCACAAGTGTTGGTAGCTTTGCGATGCTCCTTGGCTTTTGCAACTCTAGCTTTAGCCTCTTCTTGAGCCTGACGTTTAAGTAGGTCAAGTGCTTCTTTCCGTGTGTGTGCAGCATGCATTTGTTGAAGCATGGTTTCAGTTAATGGTTCATTGTATTTCTTGAGACGACTTCCATTAATGAAGTTAGGTTCATTGTATTTCTTGAGACGACTTCCATTTGCTCACCTTCTAGTGTCTCTAAATGCACTGCACCACTTGGAGTAAGCTCATTAATCACAAACGGTCCTAGGCCACGTTTCTTGAGCTTTCTCTTATGCTTCTTAAGTGTGTACAAGAGCACAAGGTCCCCTTTTTTGAATCGGCCAGTTGTTACATTTCTATCATACCATTGCTTTTGTCTCCTCTTCTCGGCATACATCCCCATTACCACCAATAAGCGGGTCTCATCAAGCTTTTCCAATTCATCAACGCATTGTGAAAGCTCATGACCAGTCCAGTCCAATTGTTTAGCAACTCGTAAAGTAGGTACAAGAAATTCAATGGGAAGAATTGCATCTAGCCCAAAAGCAAGCTCAAATGGGGTTGTGCCCACAGATGTTTTATAGGCTGTCCTATATGCCCAAAGAACTGAGTGCAACTTTTGCTCCCAATCAGTCCTATGTCCCTCAACAATCTTTGTGAGTGCTGTGCAAAGAATCTTGTTAGTACTCTCAGCTTGTCCATTGGTCTGGGGATGATAGGGTGCAGAACGCTTGTGAATTACCATAAATTCTTGAAGCAAAAACTCTATGACCTCATTCACAAAGTGCACACCTTGATCACTAACTATCTCAATAGGTAAGCCATAGCGTGTAAATACGTACTCATACAAGAACTTGGCTGTGGTTCTGGCATCATTTTTGACTATAGCCTTTGCCTCTACCCATTTGGTCAAATAGTCAGTTGCGACTATAATATATTCGGCATGCGTGTGATGAGCTGGAGGTTTAATGGGACCGACAAAATCAATACCCCATTTTGCAAAAGCACATCGGCCGCAATGGCATATTGTCCTTAGTGATGGGAGGTTTGGTCCTTTGACAATCGTCACAACATTTTACATATTCTTCAGCATCCATTTGTAAGGTTGGCCACCAAAGCCCAGACCACCTAATCAACTTAGCTGTGGTATTGCCCGAAAAGTGTCCACCCCCAACACCTGCATGTGCATGAGTCAAGATTTTCAAGAAGTCAGCTTCACATACACACATGCGTAAGTTGCCATCCTTGCCCCTCTTGTAGAGTTGGCCCTCTATCAGCATATAGTTTGCCGCTTCAACTTCAATAGCACGCTTTTGATGTTTAGGAATTTTTTGATCAGTCTGACCATGCTGAAGATAGTCCACAATATACTTACTCCAACTTGGTGTAGTTGAAATTTGGAATAATGTGACATTATGAATTGGCTGTTGAATTTGACATGAAGCACAGTTACAAACAAATTTTTCAGCATCTGCATGCATGGTAGGCCACCATTGCCCATCCTGAGATATACGTCTCACACAAGTAGTAGCTGATGCATGGATTCCATCGATACCCTTATGTGCCCATTCCAAGATCTCCTCATATTGGTCAAGGTTAGGTATAAGCCGCAACACTCCATCATTACCCTGACGATATAATCTCCCTGAGATTAATTTGAATGGTCGCCATAGGTTCACATTAGGACCCGCTAGTTGTATCTGCCCACTTGTCAAAATTTCTAAGATGTATTCAGACCATTTAGGAGCTGTCTCTATAAGGAAAAGTGTTGAATCTAACATATCATCATCCACACCCACACAGGAGCTTCGCCAGAGGTGATTCGAGACAAATGATCTGCCCTAAGAAGAGTTGTTCTTTTCGGACTGCCACTTCAAAATCAAACTCAAGAAGGATGATAAACCACCTCACAATCCTTCCAGTTGCACAAGGCTTATTCAAATATAGCAGTGCTTGATGGTCCACAAAAAATATGAATTTGTTTGCCAAAAGGTAATGGCGAAACTTTTTCACTGCATATATCATGGACAAACCTTCTCTTTCTGTTGTGGGGTATAATTCTTCTCAGCATTGTTCAACTGTCAACTAGCATATGAGATTGGAAAATCCTTATTATGTTCTCCCGATTGAGCCAAAATACATCCAATTGCAAAGTTTGAAGCATCAATATGGACATGAAAGATTTGGTTCCAATCCGGTGCCCGTAAGATGGGTGCAGTCATCACTAATGCTTGCTTCAACTTTTCAAAGGATTCCTCACACTCATCAGTCCAATTAAACTTTACAAGAAGAGCATATAATGGTCTGGCTAGGACAACGTACATGTAGATGAATCGATGATAATAGCCACAATGTCCCATGAATGTTTGTACCCCTTTAGGGTTGACAGGCCGAGGTAATGAGACAATGACATCAATTTTATCCATATCTGTTGAAATCCCATTGGGAGAAACAATATGGCCCAAAATTTTCCCTTGTCTTACCATGAATTTGCACTTGTCAGGATTCAAGCATATACGATAAACTCGACACTTTTGAAACACAAGTCTGAGGTGTTCTATATGATCATCATGCTCTTGTGAGTGAACACATAGGTCATCCATGAAGATCTCAAGAAATTGCCTAAGGTACTCCTTGAATACATGACTCATTAACCGCTGAAAGGTTGCTGGTGCATTTGTTAGACCAAATGGCATAACATGATAGGCAAAGATGCCATCTTCAGTAGCAAAGGCTATCTTGTGTTGATCCTTTGGATCAATTGACACTTAATTGTAATCGGAGAATCCATCCAAGAAACTATATGCCTTTTTCCCTGCAACTCGTTCCAGAACATGATCTGTGATTGGAAGTGGGTAATGATCACGTACAGTAGCTGCATTTACCTTCTTGAGGTTTACACATACTCGAAGTTTTCCATTTTTCTTGGGCACCACTACAATAGGGGAGACCCATTCAGTGTGTTCAATCTCATAGATAAATTCTGCCTCTAAGAGATTGTCTATTTCTTCTTTTATCTTTCGTGCAAAATTCTCATTGTAAGTATAAGGACGTTGCTTAGAAGGCTTTACATCCTCTCGCAATGGAATTGTATGCTGACATATGCTTGGATCAACTCCTTTGAGGTCTTTATAACTCCAAGCAAAAACATCGCGATACTCCTTTATTTTTTGAATTAATAACTTCTCCTCATCTAAGGACAAGTCTGTGGCAATCCACACATAGCGAGGCTCTTCTCCTGGCTTAGCGATATCAATTTTTTTTGCATCTTCTGGACCATCATATGAAACCCCTGGCATGCTTGGTTTTTGTCGCATGGGCTGTTGAAGAACAATCTTCCGATCTTGAAGAGTGTACTGTGTGAAGCTGGGAGGAACATTGAGACCTTGTTCTTGTCCACTTGAGTCGTCACTCATTGAGGACCATGTGGTTTTGAGCTCTCCTTTGCCATCTTGCATCGGATTTTTTTGTTCAACCGTTATCTTTGCACTTCCGGCACTCTCTTTTGAATCGGTTTTAGACTTGAGTTTTGGTTTTTGTTTCTTCATTTTTTTACGATTTTTGCTAATAGTTTTTAGCTTTTCTCCTGTTTGAATCCATCTGATCGTTTTACTTGGTCTTTGATACTATCTTGTGCTTGGACATAGTATAGATATCCATTCTTTCCTGAGAAGTGAGGTGGTGGTCGAGAGTGTTCATTCTTAGAAGACTCCTTTTCTTTTTGTAGTCTCTCACGTCGTTCCCTCTCATCTTGTTTACGGATTCTCTTGTGGCTCTTACAGCATTTACGTTTAGGCTTCGAGGGATCTCTACTTGAACCTCCCTTCCTCTCAAGAGTAGGTGTGCCTTTCCTAACTCTTCCTCAAGGATTATCACATCATTATCAAAATCAGAGTCCCATCCATCTTCCTTATCAGCATCATTAGCACATTCGAGTGTTAAATCCTCCACTGAGACTTCCTCTACATGCAGTGCTGTTGTGGATGTATCCCCATAGTACAAAACATCTAGAAGGTCACGTGGTTGTACCATTCGTATAGGAATAATGTCATATCCATCTGAGTCACAAAATTGAATTGGCTTAGGTAAAGCACATGTCGATAATGTTGCAAGGACATGACTCCATTCTAGTGGATCAATTAAGTGCTCAGGGAAGGGTTGTGGAATGTATGCCTCATCTGATACACTTCGATTACCCTTAAGTCTCTCAGTGTTGAAATCCCTACATGAGGCTCCACACATCCATAGATCTTCTCGCCCATCTGACAATGTAACTCTTGAGCCCTCAGATGAAGCAGAATCAAACTCATCTATTGGAGACCTTGTTACATCACGATATGAGTGATTCTTTAGGTTGACCCTTGTGATGACAGAATCATGTCGGAGGTACAAATAATTGTATCCCCAATCTTGAATCATTTGAAATTGTCGCATGAATGGTCTACCCAATATCACTTCATAGTTTGGATGTTTTCCAAAATCCACCACTGCAAAGGTGTGCTCATATTCAATCCCACATGTGGTGACCAATATGTTCTCAAGCAGCCCAAGGGGATGTTCTCAAGCAGCCCAAAGGGATGTTCTAAGCTTCCATCTGCTAGCTGCAAGCGCATCCTGGTACTCCTAATAGCTGGTTTGCTCCACTTTTCCCAAATGGACCTTGTCACGATGCCCAATCCTGCACCACTATCAAGTATTGCAGTTGAAGCTACTTTTTGCACTTCTAATGGGAGGGTAGCATTTCCCTGATCGTCCTCACAAAATTTTCCTACTTTGTTGATAGGAACTGGCATAACATGCTTTGTCTCAGGGTGTATAGTACAATGATGGTGATCCTTTTGCAGCAATACCTGCTCTGACAAACATGTGGCAATATCATTCCACAACTCAGGTCAAAGCTTTATCAAATCAAGCAAAGGTAAGGTACAAGCCATTGGTGCTAACAAAATAGCTTGCACGATACCCATATCCATCTCCTTTGTCAACCTTCTATGCATGGAAGGTATCCTCAAGGTTTGAGAACAGTTCTCATATTCTCCCAAATATGATGGTAAGGTTTTCATTGTATACTTACTTCTAGGAGAAACAATTGTTTGAACTTCCTCCTGGATGCTTGGGCATCTAGAGTTGTTTTCTGTGCCCCTCGTAAAATCTACCTCAGAGAATGGAGGTGAAATAATAGAGGACATATTCTCATTAACTTTCTCATGAACTGCTGCCCACATCTCATTTGCCATGTCCTTGTTAGCATCAATAACTTCATCATTGCATGGGAAGGCAAGGCTAGGTGATGGCAGAATACCTTCTTTCAATGGGGTGTCAATTGGTGCAGACCTCTCGCTATATGAGCTTGTGAGATGAGCTCACTTTTCATTTCCCGACTTGATGACACTTCTGGTATGGTTTCTAATGTTGGCTTAAGAGAGGTTGGGCCCCGAGGAATAGGTGGATTTGGGCCCTCAAGTATTGATTGAGCTTCTCTAATGAGTTGCTGATGTACAGCTAGATTGATCTTCTCCTCACGAGGGTTTGGGTATTCTTGAAGCTTCTTGGGTAGCTCAGATAAAGCTACAATGCGACTTCTATGAGCATCAATGATGGCATCTAGAGTCTCATTCACCTTATCCACAAAAATAGAACCCCCAGAACTATCCTCGGTTGTACTAGCCTCATCTTGTTTAGCACTAGGCTCAGGTTGAGGTTGATGCTCCTCATGCACTTCTTGGGATGTAAAAGCTTGATCCCTCATGTTTTGTTTAGAGGCCTCTTGTTGAGAACTAGTGGATGCACATTTAGTTCGCTTGTTGCGGTTCTTTTTCCTCCTAGTGGTCTTTTTTCTATTAGAATGTAGGGTCTTGTCCACTAGATTTGCCTTTGCATCCCTAGTTTGAGGTGTCTCATCAGTCTGCATTTCGGCATTTTGTGTCTGTGATCTAGTCATGACTCTAAGTGGCACGACATCCTCATTCTCAGATGAAGGTGGCGATGGAACTGCCCCTACGAGGTTGAGTGAGACCTTTGGTTGAGAGGTGCCTTCCTCATGTGGTTTCAGCAAACAATCCTTTGGGAAGTGTTCTACACAACACCCTCGACAATATCTTTCAATTGGTGGAAACTGTGGTACTGCTGTATTGGATCGAGCTGCTTGCCTTGAGTGATGTGGACAATCACGAGCCCAATGGGGTTCTCCGCACTCATAACAAGGGCCCATTAGTTTGGCTTCTACTTTCCTTTGTTGCCATTGACCTAAGGGTCCTGGAGTCCTAGGTTGATAGCTGCCTAGCAACATCAAATAGTTTTGTTCCCCTGGTGGTTGAGCCTCCAGTGCTTGGCTTGGATATGCGGGACTTTCAAAGAGATTTTCCTTGGATGAATATGATGCATATTCCTCCTCCACATAGCTTAGATTTACCAAGTCTCTACACATATTTGAATTGTCGTAGTCAACAACCCTCACAGGAGCAGTCCCAGGAGCAGGAGGTTGAGCTCCAAGAATAGGTCGTGTTTGCTCTTGTGCCATCGGTGGCTTACGTTCAAAATTAGTATACTGTTGATGCATTTGTGGAGTCACTCCACACCTTTGCTGCTCACGCTCCTGTCTCATTCTTGCAATGCGAGTACATTCCTGTGTGGTGTGGGTAAAGTTCCAAGCACAGGCCTGGCACCACTTCTTTGTGGGTTGGTTTGTGACTAGAGGAGAAAAGGTATTACATTCTTCGGTTTTATGGTTACTGCCACATGCTCCACAAAGATGAGGACCTATAGGTAGTACACTCCTCATTCCCTGCTGCTGTTGTTGTGGCTGCATGGGTGGGCGATAGGTTTGTCCCAATCTCCTTAGTACTAGGTTAGCTATCTGGTCTGGATTTACTAGCACGCTAGATCCTGAACTTTGGCCATCACCCCACTCATCTCTAGGTTTCACCTCAGGGCCAGAAGTATCTTGGAATTTGAAGTTATCTGTGAAATCCATAGCATCATGGCAACACTCATTGAAATTTGTATGCTTCTTTGCATAGAGATGTGTATGCAGTGTTGAATTTTTTAGTCCTTTTAAGAAGAGAGAAATTAATCGACTCTGGGTGGGCTTCTCATCTTCTGGGCAACGATTAATGTATTGCTTCATCCTATTTACACAATCTCTAACACTCTCAGTCTCACCTTGCTTGAAAGAGTAGATGTTTGCTACCGTGTCATGTTGAATCCCCATCAAGGAAAAAGTAGCAATGAATCTCTCTTCCAGAACTCGTAAAGAAGATTTGTCTAAAGCCTCTAGTGCCTAAAACCAAGTAAGGGCCTTTCCCTCAAGAGTGAGCCCAAATCCTTCAATTTGAGTATGCTTGTTGTCACTTGCTCAGCTCAAACTGCTTGCCTAAATGCTGCTACATGGTCATATGGATCTCCCGACCCTTCGTACTTCTTTACCAGTTTCTGAAGAGTTGATGGCCTTACTTGTCTTGAATACTCATCATAGGGCCTACGGCCTCTCACTCTCAGTGGGAATTGTTCCTCTCTTTGGTAAGATGGGCCACATGCATCCCAAATTGGTGTGGGTCCCCTATTACCTGCCTCACCAACCCCCTCCAAAGATCTTGTTACCTGCATTTCAGGAGGTGCATTAATGGGAGGCCGAGTTGGCTCCCCTACCCTCCAATTGTCATAGTGAGAGAAATGTTGTTGTGGTGTGATCTGTGGTCGCACTTTTGGTGTAGGATAATATCTTGGTGCTAGAGTTGGGCTACTTTTGCAGTGGTCCACTTTGATGTTAAGGGTCCCTCTCTAGTGAACTCTCGTAGGGGAGGAGCAACAGTTTCTCCAAGAAAGGCTGTCTCTCCTGGTTTAGCTGTAATTGTTGAGAACACTTCCATGAATAATAGTTGTCCTTTCCACGTGAGCTCCCGAATCTCCTTCCAATCTAAGGTTCATTGGCCCATTTATCAATGATTCGGTTCATGTGTCCTGCAAGCTTCTCGACTACCACCACAAGTGCTAGAGGAAGATCTAGCTCTGGCAATCTCGTTGTAGCATAATATCCTTCTAAAGAGTCCTTATAGACCTCTTGAAGTGGGTCATCCTATAAGACCTTTATCACTGGAATTTGTCATACAAACTCCCATTGGTTCTCAGCCCCCTGATCCATTTTGCTCTTGCCTTTCCTATCCCTTTCCAAATTTAGATCTATAAGAAGTAAATCATCTATGGATGGCTTTGAGGACTAGGCATTGGATGGTCCAAGCATGTCCGGCTCAATGAGCCAATCATCTCTAGACTCCCTTGCTCTGGAAAGCTTTGATAAGTCCAAGAACTCGCTTTTAGAGAGCTTCCCCAATTTGTCTACATTCTCTGGATGATAGGTGACTTCGTAGCGAGCACCATCTCCACCCATGTACATGTTACCCTAGTCATTGACTAGAGGTGCTCTATCAAGTTCTGAGAAAAAGTATGCGATCTTAACAAGATACCGTTGTTGTGGATCCCTAAAGATCTCAGCTCCTTGAGCGTTCGTGTAGACATATTGAAGTCTCACATTGAGTGTTAACCCCATAGTGTCAGCTTCAAATGGATTAAAAGATCTTGTGGGTGTCCTATTTGGGGCTAAGGGATGACTATTTGACGGCCCTAGATTGTCCATGGACAATGAGCTAGTTGTTCTGAAAAGGGTATCAGATTGGGATTCAGAAAAGGTTTCAGCAATATCTGCCAAATTTCCTACCGATTGGGTCCCACTTTCCTGCGTAGGTACTCTAGAAGGTGCCCTAGGTAGGCCCTATGGCAGTGTCTATATGACGTCCCGATCGCAAGTGCATAAGGTCAAATTTTAAGGTTTGTTTTTTTATTTTTGTTTTTGTTTTTATTTATATATATATATATATGTATATATATATATATATATATATATATATATATATATATATATATATTTACCCTACCTAACCCCTAAATGCAACTAAAATGAATATGTGTATAAATACCTATCCTTTTTTTAAAAAAAAAATTTAAATTACACAAAAATATGAATTACGCTAAAAAAATACTAATTATGCACAAAATTACAAAAATTTAAAAAAATGCAAGTTACACTATTATGCAAAAAAAAATTACAGAAATTTTAAAAAAATAAAAAATTACAGAATATGCAAGGAATATGGACTCCTAAAAAAAACACATAATTTATAGAATTTTTCTATTTCTATTTCTTTTCTTTTCTTTTCCTCTCTTTATTTTTTTTTATTTATATTTTTTTATATTTCTTACTAATTATAAAAAATACTAATTATGCACAAAATTATAAAAATTTTAAAAAAAATGCAAGTTACTCTAATTATGCAAAAAAATTTACAAAAGTTTTAAAAAAATGTAAATTATGCAAAGAATATGGACTCAAAATAAAAACACAAAAATTGTTTTTTTTGTTTTTTCTTCAGCACCGCGGCCTTCGCCGCCTTCACTGGTGGCTTCTCCTAGCGCGCCCGGTCAGACCACGGTTGCCCGGCCTTCTTTTTTTGCTGACGCTGCGCCAACGCCCCACGTCAGCTTCACCTCCTACACGGCCTAGGCCTTCTTTTGCTTCATTGGCCAGTCGCCTCCTTCGCTCTCAGGCGCCCTCCACTTCGGCCAGTAGTCGCCTTCACAGCTTCTTTTGCTGCTGTCACCCAGGCTGCCAACTTCTTCACCGCCTCACAGCTTCAGCCGGCCCTTTTTTTTTTCTTTCGCTTCCTCGCCTTCATCTACCCACTGGCTGCGCTCTTTCCACGCTGCCTCCCTACAGCCGCCACTACCTTCCACGCCACCTTCGCAACCAGTCAGCCAACAGCCACCGGTTGTGTGTTTGTTTTTTTTTTGTTTTTTTCTTTTTTTTAAAAAAAACTTTATAATGGCTAGTTCAAAGACTATTGATTTACGTTATGGGGGGGGGGGAGACAGAGAGAGAGAGAGAGAGAGAGAGAGAGAGAGAGAGAGAGAGAGAGAGAGAGGTTATACAAGTAATCTCCATGAATTAATCATTAAACTCAAACCTACCCGACCATCTACTAAGGACCGTAGGATTCATCCGCGTGCCCATCAAGTGCTTCAAAAAGCACGAGGAATTTGCGCAATAATGGGGGAATGTGCATGAAATGATAAAAAACAATAAAGATAAGCTTAATGAACGGTACTTGAAAAAGCATAAAAGCAATAAAACATAAAAAACAATGCGGGAGAAACCTCAACCGCTCAATGGTTTTTTTCTTATCCTAACCTTATCCACTCACTCCGGGATCGCACACCCGAACTTAACCTAATCACTCAATGGTTTTGCAACCAAAAGAGGAAATAGTGGTGGTTTCCACACACTCTCAACCAGATTTGAGTCTTCTCCCCGGCAGCGGTGCCAATGGAGAGACGGAAAACTCTCTCACTTGTAGCAAGAGTAGTATGATCCACGGATAGCTCAATCCAATTGGATTTGCATCCCTTTCGGAGCTAGGGATTCAACCCGTACCGGTGCACAAAAGCTTATCCACACATGGAGAGAATGCTAAGAATACTACTACTATTGACATAGACTTAACACACACACAAGCTCAATCTTGCCATACTCATTCACTCATCATCCCACTCATTCATGTATCCAAAACAAGAAGAAAGCTAAGCTAATGCATACACAAGCTCAAAGCATCCTTTATTCTCAAGCTCTTACTTTCCTAGCATGCACACAAACCTTGAAGCTATCAACCAAGAAACATGCACACTAGAGAATAGACATGAGAAGAGAGACAAACATCACTCATTGCATTGAATTAAAAAAAAACTTACAATAATGTAGATGGGGAGAGAGAAGAGCTTGCACCTCTATGGAAAAAGAGGGAGAGCTAGTCTCAAGAGAGCTCAAACATGAGTTTAGCCCAATGTGTCCATAAGCTCTCAAATAAGCCACTTTTTATACAAAAACTCTAAAACTCCCAAAAGTTCCCATGTGGGATTATTGTCAAGCCCTCTCCCACACTCATCTACAACTTGGAACTCTTTACAAGAGCCCTATATAAGAATGTCACTTGTTTTCCTGCTTGCATCTTTTTGTTGCGTCCTTGCATTGATCTCCACTCGTCACGCAACACAATCCTTTTATGCCACATGTCAATGTCCTATACCACATTTCAGCTTTTAGAGAACATGGCTGATTTTAACTCAGGAATCCCAACATCCAACTTAAATGTCATGCCTTCTTTCTTGCCTTTGGCAATGACTCTACATCCATTTTTGAAATCCTCAACGAAGCAACCATGCTCGTTGTGGAAACGAACCTATAAACCCTGTTCCACCATTTGACCAACTGAGGCCAAACTTTTTGTAATAGAAGGCACATATAAGACATATGCCATAGACTTTGTTTTACCATTGTGCATAACCAATGGTACACTTCCAACGTGTGTGATAGAATGTTGGGTATCATCTTCTGACTCCACATAGCCTTTCACATCCATAGGCTTCATATGCTCAAACCATTCGCCATGACAAGTCATATGGTTTGATGCTCCAAAGTCCATATTGTTGAGATATCGAGCTCATCTAGTGAGGCGGTGGACACTGATGACCCGACAGGGGGATAGGCCCCACACTTACACCATTGGCATGGTTGGAGAGATCATGGGCGATATGCGGCCAGTGGGATGACAGGCTATGTGACAGCCATTCTAGAGAGACTGGCATAGTTATAGCGCCAGCTCATTTAGTTGGGTTCACACTATAGAGAACCCTAGTATGTATTTGGTTGAGTACCTTTTCATAAGTGTGTACTCTTATCTTTATATATGGTGTGTTGAGTATTGAGTGAAGAAGAAGAAGATTTTCAGCCTCTCACCTTGTGTGTTCTCTATTAGGGTTTTGTGAGTGTGTGTGTGTGTGCTTGCAAGAACTCAAGCTCTCTTCTCCCCTGCATCTTTTCATGGTATCAGAGCTTGGTTCATGCTAAGGGCTGAGCTGCAAGCAAGAGAAGCACAGGAAGCGGTACGAGGACAAGAGCTTGAACTACTCTTCCCTATTTGTGTTGGCAACTACACCCTTTTCGGGAACTCTACGGGAGGCACCGACAAACGATCTCTGATTCAAGAGCTTTCTTCGTGGAAGTAAAGCTATAGAGCAACTATACTGTCCTATCGAACAACATTTTTTTGGCCGAAAATGCGTTTCGGGCGCGTCACGACCTCCATTTTTCAGAAAGCAGGCGATTTCGAGCCGTGCGAGTAAGTCATCGATTCTCTGTAGAACTCTCTTTTAAGAACTACAGGAAGACATATTGGCTGTGCAGACACTGTGTGTGTTGCAAGGAGGTCAATAGTTGCCATTGGGTGTATGTATGCAGATTGAGGTCACTGGTTGTGACATTTGAGTGTACTACAGTACCGCTTCTGCAGAAAATACAGCAGTTTGTGCAGGACAAACGAGAGTGCTGTTTCTGGTAAATTTGTGTCTAGCAAGATGTCAAATGATGGCATAAACTAGATCGTTGCTGAGAAGCTTGATAAGAACAACTTCCATGCTTGGAGGTTCAGGTTGACGAATTTCCTGATGGGAAAGGGCTACTGGGACTATATAGAAGGTGAGCATGAAGAGGCACCGGAGATACCGGACATCAATCCACCGACTGCTGCACATGTGAAAGGGTTCAAGGATTGGAAGAAAAGTTATGTATTGGCTCTCTATCAGTATACAAGACACCATGATTGGGCACATACAGGATGCCAAGTCCCCCAAGGAGGCGTGGGACACCTCAGTAAAACTCTATGAAACGAGTACCAAGGCACGAAAGATACAGTTGAAGAATGAACTTCATACTGTGGAGAAAAAGAGTATGTCTGTTGAATGACTATGCATTGTGGAGAAAAAGAGTATGTCTGTTGAATGACTATGCATTGAAGATAAAGGGTATTGTGGAATCCCTTGTATCTATTGGTGTTTCAGTAGATGATGATGATAAGGTGGAAGTCTGTCTACATGGCCTCGAGCCACAATACAAGGCATTCAAGACGTCTATTCAGACTCGGGAAAACATTCCCAATTTTACAGATTTGGTGTCTATGCTGATTATAGAAGAGAAGAGCTTGGGTGAAGACCAACAGTCCTCACAAAACAAAAACAGTTTAGAGCAACGGCGTTCTACACAAGTTCAAGAAAAGGACGAGGTAGAGGAGGCCGTGGGGACGCGGTCAAGGAGGTGGCCTAATAGGGAATCAGAATTATGGCCAGCAAACAGCAGCAACAACAATAGTCCCAGAATTCACAACAACAAACAACAACAACATGCAAGTGGAAGAGGCCAATTCAGAGGCAGGGGGAGTCAAAGAGGTCATGGAAATTGGCAAAGGCAGTATAATGATACACGTGGATACTTTTATTGTGGTAAGCCTGGACATGTGCAAGTAGATTGTTATAAGAAGCAGGCTGACATGCAAAATGGAAAATTGTAGCAAAACATCTATGCATCCTCAAGCAGAAACAATGAGGATAATGAAAGGTTGTTTATTATGTAGCATGTCGTTAATGCCATGTCTGAAAATGTTGAAGCAGCACATAAAGATGATGTATAGTACGTTGATTCAGGTGCTTCGAACCACATGACAAGTCATGGGGAGTGGTTCAAGGAGATGAAGAACCTTAAAAGACCAGGTTTTGTGGAAACAGGGGATGACACTGCTCATCCGATTGCCCATGCTAGAGATGTGTCATTGTCTATGTAGGATCGCAAAGTGAAGTACCTTGCAGATGTACTTCATGTTTCGAACATAACAAAGAGTCTGGTTTCAGTTGGCCAGATGATTGAGCAGGGTTTGCAGGTTCGGTTTAACCCTGATGATTATTATGTTTGAAGACTTTAAAGACAAGTGCAGGTTGGTTGCAAAAGGCAACAGAGTGGGCAGAATGTTTACATTGAATGTAAACATGCCTGAAGTGAGTGCTGCAATGTTTGCAAATGGTTTAGGAATTGTTGCAGACACAGACATTTGGCATAAAAGAATTGGACATGTGAATGTGCAGAGAATGAAGTCTATGCAGACTAAAGGAATTGTGATAGGGCTGCCAAAATTTAAAGTTGAAGGTATGCAGAGAATATGTGAAGCATGCCAATTTGGAAAGCAAACAAAGCATGTATTTCCACGTAACAGAAATGTGAGCAGAAATGCACTAGATGTTGTGCATTCAGACCATTTCTATGTGAGGCTGCAGGTATTATGTGACATTTATCGATGACCATACAAGGAAAGTGTGGGTATACTTCATGAAAGAGAAGGGTGAGGTGTTCACTCACTTTCAAAATTTCAGAGTTATGGTTGAAAAGAAAACAGGGAAATATGTAAAGTGCCTAAGGTCAGATGGAGGGGGAGAGTACTTCTCCAATGAGTTCTCTGAATTTTTAAAGAAAAATGATATTCGGAGATAGTTTACATGCAGATACACTTCGCAGAATGGAGTTGCTAAGCGAAAAAATAGGCACATTGCTGAGATTGCACGAGCATTGATGGAAGAGAAGAATATGTCGCATATCTATTGGGCTGAGGCTGTTTCTACAGCAATTTACATCATGAACAAGACTCCAACTGCAGCCATACATGATGTAACTCCAGAGGACAGGTTTACTGGCAAAAAACCTGATTTGTCTCATCTAAAAGTTTTTGGATGCATTGCATATGTGCATGTGCCAGATGAGCTGAGAACTAAGCTGGATCCAAAAGCTAAAAAATGTGTGTTTATTGGATATTCCCTTGAGCAAAAGGGATACAGGTGTTATAACCCTGCTACACGACGTGAGTTGAGGGTAAGCAGGGATGTTGTTTTTGATGAGATGAGCAGCTGGTATGCTGTTGAAAAAGAAGCTATTGCGACTGATGTGAGTGGAAGTGTGGTTGCACAGAATGCAAGTCAGCAATCACAGTCTTTGAGTGCACTAGGAGAGTCCTCATCTAGTGGTTCTGTTTTGATAGACCATGGAGTGGCAGGCTACATCATAATACCAGTCCTGCAAATGTGATTAGTACATCACATAAAGGAAAAGAGAAAGTGGTTGAGCCCCTTGGTATGCCTGACATTTCTGCATTCTCATGTTGATGGAGAGTCTAGTGGCTCAGAGATGAGCCTTGATGAGGAGCTTGGGATACCAGCTATGAGAACACCTAGTGTAAAGAAGGCTATGGTAGCCATGAATGTAGCTGCAAAGATCTGGGAGAGTGAAGAATCCTGTGCAGAGGTTTACCTATTATGGTTATGTGGCACATCACTATGCATACGTGGCAAAGGTTGTGCAGGTTGTAGAGTCCACATGCATTGAGGCATTTGGTAATGTGTGTTGGGAGAAAGCTATGGAGGATGAGGAGATGTATGCACTATATGGAAATGAGACTTGGGATTTAGTGCAATTGCCTGAAGGTAAGAAAGCCATTGGATGCAAGTGGGTGTACAAAGTAAAACACAACAGTGAGATGGAAGCATAAACAGGTATAAGGCTAGAATGGTAGCCAAAGGATATGCGCAGACATATGGCATTGATTATGAGAAAACTTTTAGCCCAGTTGCCAAGATGGCAACAGTGAGAGTTGTGATAGCAGTGGTGGCTGCGTCAAAGAAATGGTCTTTACATCAGATGGATGTAAAGAATGCATTCTTGCATGGGGATTTGCAGGAAGAGCTGTATATGTTGTAGCCACCTAGTTATGAGGATGTGAGTTACCCCGAGCATGTTTGCAGGTTGAAGAAAGCCTTGTATGGCTTAAAACAAGCACCAAGAGCATGGTCTGACAATATTTCTGAATATCTTGTCACTATTGGCTTTCATGTAGCCAATGCAGATTTCTTGTTGTATGTGAGACACTGTGATAGAGGGTGTTGAGATTCAAGCTCGATATCAGTGTGAGCCAGCTATGCTATGTGCTGGCATGTTAGGTAGGAACATGTGTGAGACATAAATGACCGCATCCAGTTGGTCATAGAGTGTGGACATTAGCTAGGGTTAGATGTGTGTGGACACAACTGATAGTGTGTTGTGTGTATTATGGATTATGGCTTTATGCATTGTGTGAGAAGGGAGATGGCTTCCCTCTATGTTTAGGGTTTACAATATACATTAGGGTTTGCTCCTATGTGTGTGTCTCCTCTCCCTCTACCACTTTTTCAACATGGTATCAGAGCCTTGTGCTGTCTATTAGGGTTTATGAGTGAGTGAGAGAAGAGGGAGAAGAAACTGTGAAGAAAAGTTGTGAAGCTTGCCATTAATATTGTGAAGCTTGGAGCACACCGATTACTATCAGATCTGAGAGCTTGGCCTACCGGGTAAGGTATTCTAAACATCCTTGAGCAGATTGCAGGTGATTTAGGCAAAAACAAAGCAAATTAGAGCAACTCAAAGCAAAGAAAAATTCTGGTTTTTTGGAAGCTTTCCATTAAAGCTTGGAAGCACTGCTCTATGGTGGAAATACATGTAAATCTGGCAAAAGACACATGTATCTGACAAGGAGGAATATATTAGCAACTCCTATGCAAGCCTTAAACTGATTTTGGAGCAATTTACATGCATTTGAATGAGTGAAAAATTTTGGTTTTTGAGCTCTCACAAAACAGAGAAAAGGAGGTCAAAATTTGATGCATTTGGAGCATGTTTTTGGCAAAAATCAAAGCATTGACTGGTTGCACACATACCTAGGTGTTTTGGGCCCTTGATTCTATCACCAATTAGTACTTCAAACACTCCAAAAGCCCTCAGGAGCAGGTGGCGCTGGCTAGACAGCAGAAACAGAGCATATTTCAACTATTTTGCAAAGTGAGGGATCAAATTCAACTCCTGTGCTTGATATATTCCACAATTGATTTAGAAATTAGTTGCTACACACACTAGAGAAGAATGCTACATGATTGGATTGAACATTTATCATCAATTGAGTTGGGAATGAGCTGATTAAAAAGCCTATCCACTGGTTGCAGAGAAACAGAGTAAGTTTAATCAAACAATTACTCTTTGGTCTTAAACAATTGGACAAATTCCTCTTACATGGAGTTAGTGGACATCATTTCTAAGCTTATGAATGCCTGGTTGCTCAATTTGGACAAATATTGAAGAAATTAGAGCAAAATTACTATTGGTTTTACTGGTTTTTCTGGTTTTTTCCAAAACAGAGAAAGGGGTTTGATAAAATTGATATGTACACATGTCGGATGGTGTTGATATTCAACATTGAGGTTGTTTAGGTGTCAATGCAAGTTTCCCATACTTGATTGCACCACTACATTGCAATTTGGAGCCTTGGAAGGTGCATCAAATCAGGGTATCTCAGACTGCGTGAGCCAGTTCATTTTGGATGCATACAGGTTGATTTTCTACATCAAAATTGAAGGTTGTTGACTACATTGGAGTATCTGGAACACTCATTGGAGAGTGACTGAGCTGAGGAAGGCTCATTTACAGGATTGAAGTGTGCGGAAGGTGTATGCATTGAGCAAACATGTCGGATAATCCAGTACAGATTGTTTGGTGAAAAGCTGGATAGGAAGAACTTCCAGGCATGGAAGTACAGGATCAAGAGTTTCTTGAAGGGAAAAGGTTTTTGGAATCTCATTACAGGTGCTGAGCTAGAGCCTGAACTACCTCGACAACCTACACACCAGCAAGTTATAGCTCATAATAAGCAATGGTCAGAAAGAGCATTCAAAGTGTTGCATTATCTGTCTATACATATTTCGGATGCTATGCTCATACACATACATGATGCTGAGAATCCCAAGGATGCATGGGATACATTGGTGAAGTTGTTTGATACAGACACGAGTGCTCGCAAGTCTCAGTTGCGCGAACAGATACATAATGTGAAGAGGAATAGAAGGAGCATACATGATTATGTGCAAGAAATAAAGAAGTTTGCAGATGCATTGGCAACAATAAATGCTCCCATGCCTGATGATGATTTGGTGGATATTACCTTGCGTGGTCTTGGCAAGGAATATAAATCTTTTGATATATTCATCTCGGTTTGGAGTACAGGTTTACCAGACTTTGATGAGTTGGTTTCACTCTTGCTTGTTGAGGAAATCAATCTCAGTGATTCATTTCAGGATGCATCTACTAGCCATGATGATAATGGCAGAAATCAGGCTTTCTACTCGCAAAGAGGTTTTAGAGGTAGGGGGAGATTCGCATCACGTGGCCGTGGTGGTAATGGTCGTGGATGGCAGGACAGGTCACCACAATAGACTTTTTAGCCTTCATATGGTGCTAGAGGTGGTCGTGGATATACACCTCAGAGAGGCAGAGGTAATCCTCGTGGTAGAGGACGTTGGCAAGGCCAACAAACATCTATGCAAGATGTGGAATGCCATTACTGTGGGAAGTTTGGTCATATGGCAAGAGATTGTTTCCGCAAACAGAATGATTTGAGAGGGGGTAGAGCACAACATCGTGGAAATTATACACAACATGGTGGAAATTATGCATCAGGCAGTAATGATGGCACTGCAAATCACTTGTTTGCTATGAAACATGTTGTTGGATCTATGATGACAAATGCTGAGAATGATGATACATGGTATATGGACTCTGGAGCATCAAACCATATGACTTGTCATGGTGAATGGTTTGAGCATATGAAGCCTATGGATGTGAAAGGCTATGTGGAAACAGGAGATGATACTCAGCATGCCATTACACATGTTGGAAGTGTACCATTGGTTATGCACAATGGTCAAACAAAATCTATGTCAGATGTATTATATGTGCCTTTGATTACAAAAAGTTTGGCCTGGTGGAACAGGGATTACAGGTTCGTTTCAACGAGCATGGTTGCTTTGTTGAGGATTTCAAACATGGATGTAGAGTCATTGCTAAAGGCAAGAAAGAAGGCAGGTTGTTTAAGCTGGATGCTGGAATTCCTGAGTTAAAATCAGCCATGTTCTCTAAAAGCAGAAATGTTGTACAGGACATTGATATGTGGCATAAGAGGATTGGTCATGTCAATATACAAAGGTTAAAGAACATGCAGGCAAGAGGCATTGTTAGTGGGCTGCCTAGATTCAAGTATGATGGAAATATGCATGTTTGTGAAGCCTGTCAGTTTGGAAAGCAGGCAAGGTTGCGGTTTCCTAGAGAAGGCAACATGAGTAGCAGGCCACTTGAGATAGTACATAGTGATGTATGGGGTCCTGCACAAAACCCATCTATCAAAGGCAATTTATACTATGTGACATTCATAGATGATTTCAACAGGATGGCATGGATATACTTTCTCAGAAAGAAAAGTGACGTGTTGGAAAAGTTCATGGATTTCAAAGCTTTTGCAAAAAAGCAATATGGCTGTTGGATTAAATGTTTGAGGACAGATGGAGGTGGTGAATACACCTCAAATGCTTTTGAGCATTTCTTGAGAAAGCATGGAATAAGAAGACAATTGACTTGCAGGTATACACCTCAGCAAAATGGTGTGGCTGAGAGAAAGAATAGAGTCATTTGTGAAGTGGCCAGGGCGATGCTCAATGAAAAGGGCATGCCGGATTATTATTGGGCAGAAGCTTGTGCTACCGCAGTGTATATACTGAATAAAACACCTACAGCAGCCATTCATGGAAGTACACCAGAGATGCGGCTTACAGGTTATAGGCCAGACATTGGACACCTCAAAGTATTTGGATGCATAGCTTATGTACATGTGCCTGATGAAAGAAGAAGGAAGTTGGATCCTAAGGCAGAGAAGTGTGTATTTGTTGGATATGCACAGGATCAAAAGGCATACAAATGTTACAATCCACAAACTAGACAAGTGGTCATCTCACGAGATGTGGTGTTTGATGAGCTTGCTAGTTGGTACAAAGCAAAGGATGAGGGTGTCATTGAGTCACTTGAAGCAGATGTGCCTGTGAACTTGCCACAAGCAAGTTCTAGTTCTACTACTATGTATGGGCCAGCCAGCAGAGGCTGAGAGTAGTACTGTACATCCATGGTCAGGATGTTTTTTGAGGCATGAGAGTGTGAGCACTGGGAGTAGTGCTATGGATAAAGGAAAGAAGAAGGTTGAAGGAATTGGAATTACAGGTTATGAGTCGTCCAGTTCAGAGAGTTTGGATGAGGAGCTTGGCATACCTGTTTTACGCACACCTGGTGCTAGGCAGGATAGATATGTGCCACCACATGCTAGAGTGACAGGTGTTCAGAGTGACCCACATGCATTGCGGAGATCCCAAAGAGTCAGATATCCAGTTGACAGGTTGACATATCGAGATTTTGCTATGCATTATGTATATATGACGTCTTTGGTGAAGCATGTGGAACCTACATGCTATACAGAAGCTATTGGAAAGCATGTATGGGAGAAAGCAATGGATGTTGAGATGGACGCATTGTTTCATAATGACACATGGGATTTGGTTGCACTACCACAGGATAAAAATGTCATTGGTTGTAAATGGGTTTACAAAGTGAAGTGCAAACTGATGGTTCCATTGAGAGACATAAAGCAAGATTGGTAGCCAAGGGTTATGCACAAACCCAAGGCTTGGACTATGGTGAAACGTTTAGTCTAGTGGCAAAGATGGGAACAATGAGAGCAGTCATTGCTATGGCTATAGCTAATGGTTGGGAAATGCATCAAATGGATGTCAAAAATGCATTTCTCAATGGAGATCTACAAGAAGAAGTGTATATGGCACAACCAGAAGGTTATGTACACCCAAGATATCCCACTCATGTATGCAGATTGAAAAAGGCATTATATGGTTTAAAGCAAGCACCTCGTGCTTGGAGTGATAAGATGAGCAGATATCTTCACTCTCTTGGTTGCAGATTTCTACAGCAGATTCTTCACTCTATGTGAAGAAAACCGAACATGGGATTGTTTTACTTGTCATCTATGTGGATGACTTGTTATCACAGGTGATCATGATACAGATGTGATGCATGTCAAGAAAGCTTTGAGTGGGCAATTTGACATGAAAGACCTTGGTGAGTTGAGATACTTTCTTGGAATTGAAGTGATCAAAGACCATGCAGGTACATGGTTAGTACAATGCCAATATGCATTGGATATGTTGGCAAAATATGGCATGACAGGGTGTAAGCCTATGAGTACACGGAGCAGAATGTGAAGTTGCGGGCTGATTTTGGTGAGGAGTTGGTGGATGATCCATCTATGTACAGAAAGATGGTTGGTAGTCTCATTTAAATGACTATCACACGCCCGGATTTGAGTTATGCTGTGGGGCTAGTAAGCCAGTTTATGCAGAGTCCCAAAAAACCTCATTTGGATGCAGTGAGACGCATTATGCGATATGTTAAGACCACTGCACATTATGGTCTTCTATATGAGAGTGGTAAAGGCTTGGATATACATGGCTACACAGATGCTGGTTGGGTAGGTAGCTCATATGACAGGAGGTCTACTAGTGGTTATGCTTTTACACTTGGAAGTGCCGTGGTGAGTTAGAGTAGCAAGAAGCAATCTACAATTTGCTTTATCCAGTACAGAGGCTGAATACAGGGGTGCAGCCATTGCTACTTGTGAAGCTGTATGGTTAAAGAATCTCTTGGCAGATTTGGGTGAGCCTATTGATGGCAAAGTTGTCATTCATTGTGACAACATGAGCAGTATACAGTTGGCCAAGAATCCAGTGTTTCATGCGAGGACCAAACACATAGAGGTCCATTATCACTTTGTTAGAGAGAAGGTGCTGGATGGTACAGTTGATCTACAGTATGTGAAGACTGATGAGCAGGTGGCAGGACATCTTTTGAGTACTTCCGTACTATGTTGGGAGTACATGGGATGAGCTTGAGGGGGAGTGTTGAGAGCCTTGATATCCCAAGCTCATCTACATCTTCATCTATGGCAGTACATCATGAGCTTGAGAGGGACTGTTGAGATTCAAGCTTGATGTCAGTGTGAGCCAGCTATGCTATGTGGTGGCATGTTAGGTAGGAACATGTGTGAGACATAAATGACCGCGTCCAGCTGGTCATAGAGTGTGGACATTAGCTAGGGTTAGATGTGTGTGGACACAACTGATAGTGTGTTGTGTGTATTATGGATTATGGCTTTATGCATTGTGTGAGAAGGAAGATGGCTTCCCTCTATGGTTAGGGTTTGCAATATACATTAGGGTTTGCTCTTGTGTGTGTGTCTCCTCTCCCTCTACCGCTTTTTCAACAGAGAGGTTGTGCTTGTTGTCATCTATGTAGATGACTTGATCATTACGGGGGACCATGATGTTGAGATCTTTGATGTAAAGATCTTGCTTAGACAGAAGTTTGAGATGAAGGATCTGGGGGAGCTCAGATATTTCTTGGGTATTGAGGTGATTAGGTCACCACATGGTATTGGATTACTATAGAGACAGTATGGCTTGGACATGTTGTCCAAGTATGGTATGACAGGCTGTAAGCCTATCTCAGTGCCATTGGATCAGAATGGCAAGTTGAGTGCAGATTCAAGAGAGATTTTGGAGGATCCTACTATGTATAGGCGCATAGTAGGAAGCTTGATCTACATGATGATCACTAGGCCAGATTTGTGCTATGCTGTTGGGTTGGTGAGTCAGTTTATGCAGGTTCCTCGAAAGCCGCATTTGGATGCATTGAGACGCATCACTAGGCTAGATTTGAGCTATGCTGTTGGTGAGTCAGTTTATGCAGGTTCCCTGAAAGCCGCGTTTGGATGCATTGAGACGCATACTGAGGTATGTGAGGTCTACTTTGCATTGTGGACTATTTTATGAAACTGGGACAGAGATATGTGTACATGGGCACAGAATGCTGATTGGGCTGGTAGTATCTCAGATAGAAGATCTACTAGTGGCTTCATGTTTTCTTTGGGGAGTGCTACTGTGACTTGGAGTAGTAAGAAGCAGCCTACGGTTTCCCTATCTAGTACAAAGGCCGAGTATAGAGGTGCTGCTATGGCAGCATGTGAGGTAGCTTGGTTGAGAAAGCTACTTGCAGATTTGGGTCTCAGTGGATAGACAAGTTGTCATTTTCTATGACAACATTAGCAGTATACAATTGGCCAGGAACCCAGTTTTTCAGTATACAATTGGCCAGGAACCCAGTTTTTCATGCTCGCACGAAACATATAGAGGTCCACTACCATTTTGTCAGAGAGAAGGTCTTGGCAGCAGGAGATGTTGACCTTGTTTATGTCAGCACACACAGGATCAGGTAGCTGACATCTTCACCAAAGCATTGGGTACAGAGAAGCTCCGCAGATTTAGGGCTTCGCTTGGTGTACATGATATGGAGTTGAGCTCGAGGGGGAGTGTTGAGATATCGAGCTCATCTAGTGAGGCGGTGGACACTGATGACCCACCAGGGAGATAGGCCCCACACTTACACCATTGGCATGGTTGGTGAGATCATGGGTGATATGCGGCCAGTGGGATGACAGGCTATGTGACAGCCATTCTAGAGACTGGCATAGTTATAGCGCCAGCTCATTTAGTTAGGTTCACACTATAGAGAACCCTAGTATGTATTTGGTTGAGTACCTTCTCATAAGTGTGTACTCGTATCTTTGTATATGGTGTGTTGAGTGTTGAGTGAAGAAGAAGATTTTCAGCCTCTCACCTTGTGTGTTCTCTATTAGGGTTTTGTGAGTGTGTGTGTGTGTGTGTGCTTGCAAGAGCTCAAGCTCTCTTCTCCCCTGCATCTTTTCACATATACCAAGTGTCATCACTTTCACCATTTGTCAACATAGATCCCCTAACATGTCTCATGGCAAACAAGTGATTTGCACTGCCATCATTATTGCTTGATGCATAATTTCTACCACTTGCATAATTTCCACCATGTTGTGCATAATGTCCACCATGTTGTGCTCTACCCCCTCTCAAATCATTTTGTTTGCGGAAACAATCACGTGCCATATGACCAAATTTCCCACAATAATGGCATTCCACATTTTGCATAGATGTTTGTTGGCCTTGCCAATGTCCTCTCTACCACGAGGATTACCTCTGCCTCTCTGAGGTGTATATCCATGACCACCTCTAGCACCATATGTAGGCTGAAAATTCTATTATGGTGACCTATCCTGCCATCCATGACCATTACCATGGCCCTATGATGCAAATCTCCCCCTGCCTGTAAATCCCTTTTGTGTGAATAAATAGCCTGATTTCTGCCATTATCATCATGGCTAGTAGATGCATCATGAAAAGAGTCATTGAGTTTGATTTCCTCAACAAGCAAGAGTGAAACCAACTCATCAAAATATGGTAAACCTGTACTCTGAACCAAGATGGATGTATCAAAAGACTTATACTCCTTGCCAAGACCACGCAAGGTAATGTCTACCAAATCATCATCAGGCATGGGGGCATTGATTGTTGCCAATGCATCTGCATACTTCTTTATCTCTTGTACATAATCATGGATGCTCCTTCCTTTTTGTTTCACATTATGAATCTGTTGTCTCAACTGAGACTTGCGGGCACTAGTGTCTATATCAAACAGCTTTACCAATGTATCCCATGCATCCTTGGGATTCTCAGCATCATGTATATGTATGAGTATAGCATCCGAGATACATATAGACAGGTAATGCAAAACTTTGTATGCTCTTTCTGACCATTGCTTATGAGCCACAACCTATTGGTGTGTAGGTTGTCGGGGTAGTTCTGCTGGCTCTGCACCTGTAACAAGGTTCCAAAAACCTTTTCCCTTCAGAAAGCTTTTGATCTTGTACTTCCATGCCTAGAAGTTCTTCCTATCTAACTTTTCACCCACAATTTGTACTGGGTTGTCTGACATATTTGCTCAATGCAAATGCACTTTCGCACACATCCAAATCTGTAAACGAGCCTTCCTCAGCTCAACCACACTCTAATAAGTGTTCCAGATACTCCAAACTACTCAACAAACTTCACTTTTGATGTAGAAAATCAAACTGATTGCATCCAAAATGAACTGGCATACGTAGTCTAAGGTGCCCTGTTTTGGTGCACTTTCCAAGGCTTCAAATTGCAATGTAGTGGTTCAATCAAGTGTGGATAACTTGCATTGACACCTAAACAAGCTCAATGTTGCATATCAACACCAACCAAGGTGCGTACATACCAAATTTATCAGATCCCCTTCTTTGTTTTGAGAAAAACCAGTAAAACCAGTATTAATCCCGCTCTAATTTCTTTAATCCTTGTCCAAATTGAGAGCCCAGGCATTAATTATCTTAGCAATGATGTGTACTAACTCTGTATAAAAGGAATTAGTCTAATTGTGAATAACGAGTGAGTAATTAGTCGATTAATTTACTCATTGTCTCACTAATCAATGTTAATAGCTCTGCTAATCCTTCATTAATCAGCTCAAACCTTTATGTTGCTCAAGGTTGAACTTGCAAAGACCTTCTCCGCTTCAATATATACTCGATTACTAAGCTTCCCATGCATTCATATCATCCATTTGGCATCAAAAGTCCTCAACTTGTGAATTATTTTCAAAAAATGCACTCCTAGTCTGCAGAGATCAGGTCCGCCTGCTTGTAGAGGTTTTTGGAGAGTTTGTACACACTAATGATTGCTCATAAGCCTTAGCGAAGACCTAAGGTAGGTTGCCAACTAGTCAATGCATTGATTTGATGCAAAAACCTTCACAAATTGCTTCAATTTTGAGCATATACTCACTGTTTTGGAGGAGGTTTCAAAACCAGAATTTTTTTCTTATTTTAATGAATCAATCTTGTTCCAGATTTCCTCTAGGGTTTGCACGAGTTGCCAATACATTAATCCTTGTCACATACATGTTCCTTTGCCAGATTGCATCCATTTGCACAATACATCATCGCTTTCAAGCTCCAATGGTGGAAAGCTTGCAAAAAACCAAAATTTTCTTTTGCTTTGGGCAACCCTAATTTGCCTTGTTTGTTCTTGAATCACCTGCAATCCACTCAAGGGTGTTTAGTAGTCCTTAGTCACCGTCAGTAGGCCAAGCTCTCAAATTTGATAGAAATTGGTGTGCTCCAAGCTTCACAGCATCAATGGCAAGCTTCACAGCTTTTCTTCATAGCTTCTTCTCCCTCTTCTCTCACTCACTCATAAACCCTAATAGAGAGCACCAGGCTCTGATACCATCATGAAAAACAAGTAGAGGGAGAGGAGACACACACACAGGAGCAAACCCTAATGTATATTGCAAACCCTAACCATAGAGGGAAGCCATATCCCTTCTCACACAATGCATAAAGCCATAATCGATAATACACAACATACACTATGTGTTGTGTCCACACACAGCTAACCCTAGCTAATGTCCACACACTATGACCAACTCGACGCGGTCATTTATGTCACATGTTCCTACCTAACATGCTAGCACATATAGCGTAGTTTTGGCACAAGCTGACATCGAGCTTGAATCTCAACAAGATTCCTCCCTCTAGCTTGAGGTATAAAGGTGTAAGAACCTCCCCTTATGTTCTTTTAATTATTCCCCTCTCTGAAATAGAAGAAAGATTTTGTTTTGGCCTAGAGAGACGTAATCCAAAATTGAGATATTTTTGGATATAAAAATCCTCCTAGTGTCTAAAATGGTTTCCTGAAACAAAAATTCAAAAAGAACTTTCCAATGTGCATTTGGAATTAATTAAAAATGTATATAAAGGACATTAGCCTAAGGGTTGGGATTTTCAAAAATTTCTCGATTATGGTCCAATTAAGGTTCTTATTATGGACCAATAAGATTAATCCAAGTGTTGGGATGAGATAAATCTAAAGAATAAAAGAAAATACCAAAAAATGAGTAAATGCTCACATAAAATGAAGAGTTGACTGAGTACAAGGTTTATTAGTATGAGATATTACTAAAAAATGAGAGTTGACTGAGTACAAGGTTTATTAGTAAGAGATATTAGTATGAGATATTACTAAAAAATGAGATATTTTAGAATAATGATACATTTTTGACACCTTGGTAAGGAGGGGGGAGACTTTGTGGTGGCAGGCACCTATTTCACACAAGTGAATGAGTTTTTAACTCAAAAAAATTGTGATATTTTTATCTCTCCTCTCTCCTGGATCAAACCAAATAAAAAAGGGAGCAAAACTGGTCCAAATCTTGTTCAAATTCAGCCAAACTGAAGCTAGAAAATTCTAGAACTTAGTTAGACTCAGTTAGTGGCCTCCCTCACCTATAAATAGACCCTCATTCTTTTGTATTCTCATCTTTGAGCTATACCATGCCAGTATTACGTTAAAATACTCATATTTTCTATTATCCCTTAAAATTCTTCTACTTTTGGAGAGAGTGGAGTTTTTCTCTCTCTCTCTATTCAACCATCCTTGGAGCTTTTCTCTCAACACACTAACCAATTGTTTGGTTGGGGGCTTCTTATAAGATAGAGAAGCAAGTAAAATAAAGAGATAAGATATAATTTCATCGTTTTTCTCTACTATTCTCAATGTTTTCACTTCTCAACCCCTCTCAAGCTTGAGAAGTTTCTAATTAAGTGTTTATAATGCAAATCAAGCTTTTCTTAAGAGTTGTAATGAATAATTAAGAAATGTTTAACGTTATGCTTAATTTAGGATGTTTTTTTATGTATATCTCTCTCTCCCCAAAAGAATAGTCATTCCTATGAACAATTCTCTATTCAAATGATGCTTCTCATTGATAAATTCTCAATTCAAAAATCAAACTCTGTGCTAGTTAAGCTAGAGGTTAAAGAAATGGCTTTTTAATGCTTATATGTAATAAAATTATAGTAAACTTATGATTTAAATCCATAAATTGGATTTAGGTCCATTGATAGTTATTCTATCATAATGGTACCACAAAGTCTTATTCTTTTCAAAAATATTAAAAATTATCAGTAATAACAACGCAGCTATGGAAAATTTTTTTAAGAAATTAATAAATAAATCATTTTTATGCATAATATGAAAAGAGGACTTCCTACCATATTCTAGGATTGAATATCCTAGGCTAAAAGAATGATTTGCATCAAATTCATGGTAAAGTAATTTTGAAGTTTTATGCATAATTAAAAAATTAAGAAAAGAATCAATTTTGGTAATTTTATTTAAATGATAAAAGAGGAATTTCTATGATATTTGGAATTTTTTCATTTAAATGGTAAAAGTGGAATTCTTGGCATAATTGAATTAATGGATATTTTTATTAAAATTCAAAGAGAAATTTTAGATAAATTTATTTTATGCATGAGAGATTTTAAATGATAAAAGAGGAATTCCCATGACATTTGGATTTCAATCATTTAAATGGTAAAAGTGGAATTCTTGGATATTTTATTAAAGAAAAGAGGAATTTTAGATAAATTTATTTTATGATAAAAGAGGAATTCTCATGACATTTGAATATAATAATTTAAATACAAAAGAGGAATTCCCATGATAATTGAGATCCAAGAAGGATGTGAGGTGGTGTAAATGGATGTGGATGTGAATGATGAGATGAGAATGAGATGTGAGGATGTGTGAAAGGATGTGATGTGATGTAAATGGATGTGGATGTAATGATAAGATGTGATGGGGTGTAAATGGATGTGGATGTGATAAGATGTGGATGTGGATGTGGATGTGGATGTGGATGTGGATGTGGATGTGATGGGGTGTAAATGGATGTGGCTGTGGATGTGATAAGATGTGATGTGATATAAATGAATGTGGATGTGGATGTGGATGTGATAGGATGTGATGTGATGTAAATGAATGTGGATGTGGATGTGATAGGATGTGATGTAAATGAATGCGGATGTGGATGTGATAGGATGTGATGTGATGTAAACGGATGTGGATGTGGATGTGAAAGGATGTGATGTGATGTAAAGGGATGTGGATGTGAATGTGATGAGATGTGGATAAAATGAGATGTGATGTAAAGGGATGTGGATGTGGATGTGGATGTCTATATACGGATGTTTTTGCCTATTCTGCCCGCGCTGGCTTGTAGACCAGATGCCTTCCCGTTCTTTTGAGTGGTTACATGGCCATATTCTGAGTTTTTATCAGAGAGTTATGGCCGAAACAATTTGCTGTTTCTGTCAGGATCTCTACACAGAGAAAACTGTGAGAAGGCAGCAAGTAGCCTCAAGGTAATCCTAGAGTTTGAGATGCATATATCCCTTCATTCTTATCTAATATCTCAGAAAATAAGCTTCGATTTCTATGGTCTTTCGGAGGAAGAGACCAAAACTCCATAGCTTTTCTTTTAGAGAAAGAATGGTATCCCGTAGCCCTGTAAGAGAAGAAGGCTATTTTGCCATAGACCTTAGAAAGAGAGAAGAATCACAGTATGAGTAAGAGGAGATTGTACACTGGCCTCTGAGAAACCAAAGGGCGGTGGAACAAACATTTGCACATAAAACACTTCAACACCATTGAGGACCTAGAAAAGGAAAACAAACAGGGGGAGCTAGAGTGCTCCTGCAAATAGTACACGGACACCGATTGGCCCCAAATCACAGTGGCGCACCTTGCGGTATTTCTTTAATTGATAATAAGAGCTTTGATTACAATATAAGGCTGGGAACTCAACCGTCCCAATAGAACTCCTGAAGCCTACAAAGAACCTGCATCTGGCTTCTTGTCCACACGGCATCCACAAACAAGTCCAGCCATTGTTCATATCGAAAGACTCTTCTCACATTGAGTCTACATACAGAAGCTTTCTCCCATGATCAAGGCTGCCACAACCATCCATAGCCTCTCACACTATGAACAGCATCACACCTGACACATCCAGTGCTTCTGCATCACAACACAGACTCCCAAACTGTCTCTCAAAAGAGTATCACAGCACAGCATACCATACAGTCGACACACCTGTACAAACCCTCTCTACCTTCCAAGGGTACTATTCATCTCTGTCATGGATTCCCTATCCCCTGTCTTGTCAGTAGCAAGACTGTACCAAACATGTGTCCACTCCTGTACCTTCTGCCTGCATGTGACCTATCTCCTGGAGAAACCCAAAAACATGTCTCCTCGAGAAACCTACGACCTGTTTCCACATGAAACCCTTAGGCCTGTTTCCCTTTGAAACTTCTGTCCTGTTTGCATACATCTAGTTACCTGCTCCCACATGAAACATCTGGCAACATAGAGATGCCCATAACTGTAGGTCCCACTGTTCCTTTCTAGCAGGAAGAAAACAATCTGCTCCATGAGCACGCAGCCATGCGAGCTTGCATCACTCCCATGCCAAGAAACATAACCAAATGACCTTGTACTTTGCAGCCAAAAACCCAAGCACATAGCTGAATTTGTAACCAAACAAAAACAGCCCATAAACTGTCCCAAAACAGTCCTAAACCCAAAGCAAAGAGAAGCTGAAAGTTCCATCAGTTGAACGCCATCGACATGATGTCTATGTTCATGGAAAAACAACCTCTGTCCACCTTTGTATCCAAAGAAGCCAACCCTTGTCTACTCTTCAGCAGAGGGAGAGAGAGAAAGAGAAAGAGAGAGAAAGCGGTACTGGCTGTCCCCACATGTACGCCCTTGTTTCTCCTGCAGTTCCCTCTTTCCAAAAGAGCCTCTCGTGCCCTGCTTATCTGCGCAGCTTTTCACTAGGAAGGGGGAGAGTCCCACGCTCAGATCAGCCACTGCCCAACTGTCCTCTCTTCCACGCTGCCGCCTTGTACCTGCAATTCAGCCCACGTGCATCCACCATGCAACCGACTAGGCCCTGCAGTCCAGCCCCTTGCGCATAGAGAAGAACATGCGCTGCTCTGTCCAGCGCTGCCTGTACACGCCTGCAAGCAGAACTGTCCAGCGCCAGATTCTGTCCTGTCCGTACAACTGTCCGTACAGTCGTACAGACCAGCATGAACTCTCCTATGTGCAGCCCACATGTATCTTCAGGCGACCAGCCCTCCTCAGCAAAGAAGCACACACGTCAACCAAAGATAGGCGCCTCCTTTGCCTGGCAGCCCCTCCTTTTCCCCAAAAAGCACACGTGGCCCCCAAAATAGCATAAGGGCCACGTTTCTTTAATGAAAGGCTTTATAAATGATTTTAAAGGTTTTTAAACCTTCAAAGCTAAAATCTCTTTGCCCCCTTTCACACATGGGGTTATCCACACATGGGCTTCCATCTTCACTCCCACCTGATACCATTCACACTGTCCACCATGTCCCCGTGCACATCTGCATCTTGTCCAGAGAAAAACACAGGGTCATGACAGAGATAAAGCTTGGAGATTATTGGATGATTTTAATCAAAAGACAAGGTATTAGAAGACTCTATTCTCATATGTCAAGTTCTAAAGCTCTTGTTAATACGAGCAAAGACAACGATAAACGACAAATTTCTATAAGGTATATACATATTTTGTTTTTCAATTATATATCATTCTTAGGGGTTGAGGTATGGCCCCGGCTTCTCTATTGATTGTTATAGTGATCTATTTGATTGATTTACCATTTAAAGTTTGTATTCTTTAGCATATGTCTTAATAAAGAATGTCGGCAATCTCAAGTTGAAATGCTAAAATCTTTGTGAAAAGGATTGTTTTCTTAAGAAGGTAACATGGATTCTAGTGCTATGGTTTAGTGAATAAATGGATTGTTATCTTGGTTAAATTAAGGTACAGGTACAACTCTCCCTGCCTTGACGCTGCCCCGTTCTTGTGCTTGTATAGCCGGACGGCAGAGACGTTAGTAAGGCCCGGAGTTGGCCCATGGTATCCCTCATACCATTGGGAGAATGAGGTTTGCCGATTGAGGCAAGTGATTGTGATGCTGCCTAGTTCTGAGGGCCCAGGCTAGTGCGGTAAATTAGCCCACCCTAGTGCGCAGACATCCCTCTGAGGGGCGGGGGGATCGAGCGATGGAGCCTGAGAGGGCGACAGGCCGGCTTGAGTCCTCGCCAGCGGCGGCCGACGATGAGGTGTATGGTCCCGTAGGGTTTTGCCCAGCATGTGGAGGCTGGAAGGCCGAATTCTAGATCATCGGCGGTATAAAGGAAAAGAATAAGAGAGCCAGTTTGGCTTGTATGAAATTGATTCATGATTAAACTTTGTTTTTATAAATCTTGTCTTTGGTATGATTGTATTGTAGAAAAAGGCTATTTTAACAAACCTTGTGAAAAGGGTCTTAATTAAGGAACATGTTTGTTTATGTCAAAACAGTGTGGTAGGATTAATTAGAAAACAAATTGACGCGTGAGTAGGGTGGAAAGTGGGAGGATGGAATGCCCCAACGGCACCATCCTACGGACGGGTGGACCCGATTAGTCGGGTAGCTTTCCAACAGATTAAGTGAAAGCCCTACGCTAGATAAATAGGTTCTCGGGCAACTCTATTCTAGAAGACTAGGCCAGCGGCTGTGCCTTGCATGGATGAGGAAAAAAGCGTTGCCTCTAGAAATCAAGTCTTGTAGTTGCCCAATTTATGTGATCAATTACCCTATGGGTGATTTGATTTTAGAAGACCACACTCCCCCTGCGGGATAGAACTAGGTCTTACCTATGAATCGTATCCTTGAATCTCTGTATGGCCAAGGTGTCGATGAGTAGGAAATTTTCTCTAAGATAAGACTTAGCGGACTATCTTAAGTGTTTCCCCTATTTGTGGAAGGGGGGAACCTTACAAGTGGTATCAGAGCCGATCTTAGTTCCTAGGATTTGTTTTTCAAAGGTTAACTGTCAAGGGATTAAAACAAGTGATTGTTTATCATATGAGGACGAATCAATCATCTCTACTGGCCATAGAAGTGATTTGAATATCCTCACATGTTGAGACAATCATCCTATGAAATTGTGCTTGTATCTTGGGGGTGCACACGCAAGATATTTGTACAATAAATTTGAGAAATGAGATTGAGGAGAAAACCTTTTGTGAGGAAAACATAGGGTGATCAAATTAAGAAACTAGTGAGAGACTGAATGACTGGAAGGATAGACCGAAACTTTGTTTAGAGAAATTTTCAGGATATCTCATTAATTTGTGTATTATAAATTATTAAGATTATAACTCCATTAAGATTTGAATAGTTGACATGTGAATGACATCCATTGGATGCTTTACACTAGGATGATCATCCAAGATCTAGAACCCATCTTAGACAACATGAATCTCGGATGTGTAATTCCCAAAGGATCACGCTCTTAGATGTGTTAATCCCTAGATACTAGGTGTGTAATTTTCAGAAAACTAATCATCTCAGATATGGCAATCCTGATAATCTTTGGATGTGTCAATCCCAAGGCACCAGATGTGTAATTCTCAAAAAAAAATGAAGATCTCACATATATTAATCCAGAGTGCCTTTATATGTGACACTATGACAAGTATTTGATAGTTTTGAACTTTTAATGGATATAATGAAAGAAGCAAGCTCACCCTTGCTCGCGTCTAAAAATCGTAAGAAATGCCAAATTAGTTGGAAGCATTGTTGTCAATCCCACCATTGGAGCTAGAAAGTTAGAAGCATTGTTGTCAATCTAACCACTACTGGAGCTAGAATCACTTATGAGATGCCATGAAAGTACACCTTCGTGAAAGGTTTTATCCTCTAGGATTTTGAGAGGATAAAATGAACGAATTTTTAGAGCTAACCCAAGAAAGGAAGACCCTAAAAGAATACCACCAAACTTTTGTTAAACTTCTCCGATTTGCTCCAGAGATGGATGAGGTAACTCTTCTCCATCAATTCATTTGGAAGCTTAATCTACCTTTGAATAACCTTATCAAGAATGTGAAACTATCCTCTATTTCAGAAGCCATAATTATAGCCAGAGACTATGATAAAGTTTTTTTTGTATAGAAAGTGTCGAGAAGGACATGAGTCCTTCCATGTTAATCAAGAAGAGGTCTCCTAATTCAAGAGGAACGTCAAGCCCACCCTTGGCTACAAGGAATCATGAGCTAGAGCAAAAATTAGGTCAAGAAATAGGGATAGCAGGGTTAAAGATAATCGAATTCAACAAGTATTTCTATAAGTAAATAGATGATTGGTGCAAGATTCATGTGAAGTAATATGCATGATGAATAGAAGTATTCTACAAGACGATTCTAAGATTATGAAATTACTATCATAGGTTAGATTGCATAAAGAATTGATTCCCTTATATTTTTCTACCATGATAATTTGTTAAGTACCATATTACATGGGAGTATAGAATAACCCTGTAGAGATTCAAGGATACGATTTATAGGTATGACCTAGCTCTATCCCGCAGGGGGAGCGTGATTTCCTAAACGTCAAATCACCCATAGGGCAATTGATCAAAAATTGGGCAACTACTAGACTTGATTTCTAGGGACAACGCTTTTTTCCTCATCTTATGCAAGGCACAGTTCTTGAATAGAGTTGCCCAAGAATCTAATCAAGGGATACTCCACTCATGAAGGAAGCCTCTACTTCACAGGCTATGTATCCCTAAGGATCCTGCTTTAAAGAAACTAATCCTCCATGAAGCCCATGATAGCCCTGCTGTGCAGGACACCCAGGTTATGCAAAAACATTAAATGCGGTAAGAAGGAGCTTTCATTGGGCAGGCTTGAAAAATGATGTGCTTCGGTACTTGAAACAATGTCTCTCATGCCAAAGGATCAAGGCTGGAAGGGTCAAGATGCCTGGAAAGCTTCAACCCTTAGATATTCCCCAAATGAAGTGGGAGTGCATTAGTATGGATTTTGTCACAAGTCTCCCCACTGTTCAAGGAGGATATGACTCCATTCTAGTAGTAGTGGACTTACTTACCAAAGTAGCTCACCTTATACCAGCAAAAAAGACCTTCAAAGCTTCTGATGTTGCTCGAATATTCATCAAGGAAGTCCTCAAACTTCATGGTCTCCCAAAAAGGATAGTAAGTGATCGGGATTCTGACTTCACCTCAAAATTCTGGCAGTCTCTATTTCAAGCTCTGGGGACTCAACTTTGCTTTAGCACAGCTTATCATCCAGAGATCGATGGCCAGACTGAAAGAGTCAATCAAGTAATTGAAGACATTCTCAGAGCATACTGTGGACGGGAACCCAGAAGGTGGATTCAATACCTTCCTCTGGTAGAATTTGCCTACAATGCGTCTTATCATCAAAGCATAGGAATGTCACCATTCAAAGCACTTTATGGGCAAGAATGCTTGTCTCCTCTAAATTTCTCTGATCCGACCATAAGAGTTGAGGCATCCAGGAAAATGCTCGAAGAGATGGAGGAACAAACCAAAGCTATCCAAAGGGATATTAAAGCTGCCCAAGATCGACAAAAGCATTATGCTGACAACAAGAGGTCTGAAAGGATCTTCAAGGAAGGCGACAAAGTTCTTCTACGAGTGCGCCCCAAACGAAGTTCTCTATCACTTGGGAAATATAAGAAGCTCAGCCCTAGGTATTGTGGTCCTTATACAGTTATCAAGTGTCTAGGTAAAAGTGCCTATAAACTCCAACTTCCAGCCCATATCAAAGTCCATAATATATTTCATGTAAGTTTGTTAAAGCCATATGTCCCCAGTTTCGATCATATTCTTGATGATGAACAAGTTGTAATCCCTACTCAAGGAGTCCTTGAATTACAGCCCAATAGCATCATAGATTCTAGGGAAAGGCAACTCCGAAATAGAACTCTTGTAGAACATCTAGTTCAGTGGAAAGATTACCCTGAAGAGGATGCAACTTGGGAAGATGAAGCTACACTCTTAAACGATTATCCCCAATTCATGACGAGATGAGGACATCTCGATTTCTTTAAGGGGGGAAGGATGTAACGTACCCATCTTCACTAATAAAGAGATGTCCATGTAATTATGAGTTTTTATGGTATGAATATCAATAATTTTATTATTTGAGTCATTTCCACTTAGAATCTTCAAATTCTGAGCCCAAATTTGGAATCTGCGCGCGATTTTACCCTAATATAGGATTTTACAGCATCCAAAACGGACACCGGATCAAGCCTATACGCTAATTTTAATCATTTTAGTTAAAAAACGGCGACCTTTAAACCTTAATAAATGCACGACCACACGTCCGATTGACGAACGGTCTGAACCCCTGCGACCAGGAGAACCTCCCGGACAAAAAAAAAAATTCGCCCCCCGGGGCGGTCCGGCACGCAAATCGAGGCGGGCGTCCCAAATTTGGATTCCCCGCCCCAAAATTTGGTCCGTACACACTTACTAGGGCGCCCGTACAATGGCCGCCCAAGAACCAAAGGACGGCCGCCCACTGTTTGGTCCACGCGTATCCTTGGGCGGACACCCAGACCGGATAAGGTACATGCGTACCACTCCTTTCCCAGACAACCGACACCGTACCTTTCCGGTAGACCCATGCAGGCCACTGATCCATAGCCTTTGAAGGTACACCGTCCTTTCGTCCCTGCTTTGCGCAGCGCCCGTACCCTCACCCCTCAGCTATATAAACCCCCGGGGTGCTCCTCAGTCGGCACGCACTTCTGTGTAGCGTATGCCCTGTTGTGCTGCCGTCAGTACCGCCGTAGCATACTTGCTGCAAGTACAGCCGCCCTTGCAGCCACCCCTCTCACAGCCCCTCATTTGGCTCTTTTCAGATAAGCCAATTTTCCTCCATCCTCCTCTTGCCATGGACCAGTGTCCTTAACTCTTCTCCCCCCCCCCCCCCCCGGTGTGAATAGACTTACAGAGAGGCTTGCAGCGACCCCCTCCCAGCCCTCTCCACGTTTTTGCCTTTGGGCTTAAGGACATCTCACAATTCCCCCCCCCCCATTTGCGTAGACTTTAGTAAGGGATTTTTGGCTCAAGCGAGGGTTCGTGCGCCATATTCTTTTGCTCATACGGTGAGCAAACGAGCTCGGAATTCAGATCCGACTGAAGCATTTCGATCGCAGCAGCGAGCTCTACAAGGCGACGCCTAAGATGGCCTCATCCCGGAGACGGCAAAATATTGCCTCAAGAGGCGCACGTAACAACGAGATGGAGGGAGATGCGCCCAATGCGGCTCCAGTCCTCCCTTTTCAAGTCCCTCAAGGAAACGGTGGCCAGGTTAGCTTGGTTAATTTTCAAAAGAAGAGAATTTTCCTTAAATTAGTATTAATGAATGGTGTCTTTTTCTTTTAAAACAAGGACATAAAAGTTATATGAAATTACGAATTATGTGATGTTGTTTTCGATAAATTGCGTTGAAATTGCTATCTTCATGAATTGTGAATGCTATACTTAGAAAGTTGCATTGAAGTTGTTATCTTTGGAATTCAAGATTTCTTTTGGCTTCAACGCTAACTCCGTTCCGTGCTTGTGTAGCCGGGCGGCGTCATTAGCAAAGCCCGGGAATGGCCCAAGGTATCCCTCATACCTTTGGGAGAATAAGGATCGCCGATTGAGGCGAGAGATTATGAGGCTGCCTAGTTCTGAGGGCCCAGGCTAGTGCGGTAAATAAGCCCACCCTAGTGCGCAGACATCCCTCTGAGGGGCGGGAGGATCGAGCGATGGAGCCTGAGAGGGCGACAGGCCGGCTTGAGTCCTCGCCAGCGGCCGACGATGAGGTGTATGGTCCCGTAGGGTTTTGCCCAGCATGTAGAGGCTGGAAGGCCGAATTCTAGATCATCGGCAGAATAAGAATAAGAGAGCCGGATTGGCTTGTATAGAAATGGATTCATGTATAAACTTTTTATATAATTGCATCTTGTCTTTGGTATGATTGTATTGTGTAAGAAGGCTGTTATAACGAACCTTGTGAAGAAGGGCCCTAATTAAGGAATATGCTTATTTATGTCAAACAGTGTGGTAGTATTAATTAGAAAACAAATTGATGCGTGAGTAGGGTGGAAAGTGGGAGGATGGAATGCCCTGACGGCACCATCCTACGGATGGGTGGACCCGATTAGCCGGGTAGCTTTCCAACAAATTAAGTGAAAGCCCTACGTTAGATAGTTAGATTCTTGGGCAACTCTATTCAAGAAGACTAGGCCAGCGGCTGTGCCTTGCATAAGATGAGGAAAAAAGCGTTGTCCCTAGAAATCAAGTCTAGTAGTTGCCCAATTTTTGATCAATTGCCCTATGGGTGATTTGACGTTTAGGAAATCACGCTCCCCCTGCGGGATAGAGCTAGGTCATACCTATAAATCGTATCCTTGAATCTCTACAGGGTCAAGGTGTCGATGAATAGGAAATTTTTCCCAAGATAAGACTTAGCGGACTATCTTAAGTGTTTCTCCCATTTTTAAAGGGAGGAACCTTACAATTGGGTTCCCCTTAAAAGAATAAGACACCATTCATTTGAATAGTTGACATGTGAATGACATCCATTGGATGCTTTACACTAGGACGATCATCCAAGATCTAGAACCCATCTTAGACAACATGAATCTCGGATGTGTAATTCCCAAAGGATCACGCTCTTAGATGTGTTAATCCCTAGATACTAGGTGTGTAATTTTCAGAAAACTAATCATCTCAGATATGGCAATCCTGATAATCTTTGGATGTGTCAATCCCAAGGCACCAGATGTGTAATTCTCAAAAAAAAATGAATAAAGATCTCACATATATTAATCCAGAGTGCCTTTAGATGTGACACTATGACAAGTATTTGATAGTTTTGAACTTTTAATGGATATAATGAAAGAAGCAAGCTCACCCTTGCTCGCGTCTAAAAATCGTAAGAAATGCCATATTAGTTGGAAGCATTGTTGTCAATCCCACCATTGGAGCTAGAAAGTTAGAAGCATTGTTGTCAATCTAACCACTACTGGAGCTAGAATCACTTATGAGATGCCATGAAAGTACACCTTCGTGAAAGGTTTTATCCTCTAGGATTTTGAGAGGATAAAATAAACGAATTTTTAGAGCTAACCCAAGAAAGGAAGACCCTAAAAGAATACCACCAAACTTTTGTTAAACTTCTCCGATTTGCTCCAGAGATGGATGAGGTAACTCTTCTCCATCAATTCATTTGGAAGCTTAATCTACCTTTGAATAACCTTATCAAGAATGTGAAACTATCCTCTATTTCAGAAGCCATAATTATAGCCAGAGACTATGATAAAGTTTTTTTTGTATAGAAAGTGTCGAGAAGGACATGAGTCCTTCCATGTTAATCAAGAAGAGGTCTCCTAATTCAAGAGGAACGTCAAGCCCACCCCTGGCTACAAGGAATCATGAGCTAGAGCAAAAATTAGGTCAAGAAATAGGGATAGCAGGGTTAAAGATAATCGAATTCAACAAGTATTTCTATAAGTAAATAGATGATTGGTGCAAGATTCATGTGAAGTAATATGCATGATGAATAGAAGTATTCTACAAGACGATTCTAAGATTATGAAATTACTATCATAGGTTAGATTGCATAAAGAATTGATTCCCTTATATTTTTCTACCATGATAATTTGTTAAGTACCATATTACATGGGAGTATAGAATAAGGAATTCTAAGGTTCCTATCATATGAGAGGTATATGGATGCAAGAAATTAGGATAATAAGGCCAATTAACTCTAGAATAATAAAGACGTTTTGGAGGTAAAATAAAACAAGCCAAACACATGAAATAAGGGACTCGGAACAATGTTTAGATAAAAGAAAATTTTTAACTAGTGGGGACACCGGTTTGAAAGAGACAGGAGGATTTACTTAGATACTATCCTAGCTCGCGAGATGAGGACCTCTCGAATCTTTTTAGTGGGGGAGATTGTAAGGTCCCTCCCAAGCCATGTATGTATGTGTCTCTTTTAATATAGATTTCAATAAGGAATGAGAGTATACTTAGAGAAGAGTGAGACAATAAGGCTAAAAACATTAGGAAAGTGTTAGAATAAAAATATTAGCTCTAAAAATCCTAAAAGAAATAAGAACATAAGGATAGTTCTATTAAGAGATAAGTATTTCCAAAAATAGAATTTCGAGTTTAGGTGATAAGAGGTCATATTTAGAGTACTTTTACACATTTAGAGTCCATGCCAAGCCATGTATGTATGTGTCTCTTTTAATATAGATTTCAATAAGGAATGAGAGTGTACTTAGAGAAGAGTGAGACAATAAGGCTAAAAACATTAGGAAAGTGTTAGAATAAAAATATTAGCTCTAAAAATCCTAAAAGAAATAAGAACATAAGGATAGTTCTATTAAGAGATAAGTATTTCCAAAAATAGAATTTCGAGTTTAGGTGATAAGAGGTCATATTTAGAGTACTTTTACACATTTAGAGTCCATGCATACTAAAAATGTGAAAAAATAACGCGTTTCTAAAGATGGTGCGTTTGTGGCTATATACGGATGTTTTTGCCTATTCTGCCCGCGTTGGCTTGTAGACCACTGTTTCTGTCAGGATCTCTACACAGAGAAAACTGTGAGAAGGCAGCAAGTAGCCTCAAGGTAATCCTAGAGTTTGAGATGCATATATCCCTTCATTCTTATCTAATATCTCAGAAAATAAGCTTCGATTTCTATGGTCTTTCGGAGGAAGAGACCAAAACTCCATAGCTTTTCTTTTAGAGAAAGAATGGTATCCCGTAGCCCTGTAAGAGAAGAAGGCTATTTTGCCATAGACCTTAGAAAGAGAGAAGAATCACAGTATGAGTAAGAGGAGATTGTACACCGGCCTCTGAGAAACCAAAGGGCGGTGGAACAAACATTTGCACATAAAACACTTCAACACCATTGAGGACCTAGAAAAGGAAAACAAACAGGGGGAGCTAGAGTGCTCCTGCAAATAGTACACGGACACCGATTGGCCCCAAATCACAGTGGCGCCCCTTGCGGTATTTCTTTAATTGATAATAAGAGCTTTGATTACAATATAAGGCTGGGAACTCAACCGTCCCAATAGAACTCCTGAAGCCTGCAAAGAACCTACATCTGGCTTCTTGTCCACACGGCATCCACAAACAAGTCCAGCCATTGTTCATATCGAAAGACTCTTCTCACATTGAGTCTACATACAGAAGCTTTCTCCCATGATCAAGGCTGCCACAACCATCCATAGCCTCTCACACTATGAACAGCATCACACCTGACACATCCAGTGCTTCTGCATCACAACACAGACTCCCAAACTGTCTCTCAAAAGAGTATCACAGCACAGCATACCATACAGTCGACACACCTGTACAAACCCTCTCTACCTTCCAAGGGTACTATTCATCTCTGTCATGGATTCCCTATCCCCTGTCTTGTCAGTAGCAAGACTGTACCAAACATGTGTCCACTCCTGTACCTTCTGCCTGCATGTGACCTATCTCCTGGAGAAACCCAAAAACATGTCTCCTCGAGAAACCTACGACCTGTTTCCACATGAAACCCTTAGGCCTGTTTCCCTTTGAAACTTCTGTCCTGTTTGTATACATCTAGTTACCTGCTCCCACATGAAACATCTGGCAACATAGAGATGCCCATAACTGTAGGTCCCACTGTTCCTTTCTAGCAGGAAGAAAACAATCTGCTCCATGAGCACGCAGCCATGCGAGCTTGCATCACTCCCATGCCAAGAAACATAACCAAATGACCTTGTACTTGCAGCCAAAAACCCAAGCACATAGCTGAATTTGTAACCAAACAAAAACAGCCCATAAACTGTCCCAAAACAGTCCTGAACCCAAAGCAAAGAGAAGCTGAAAGTTCCATCAGTTGAACGCCATCGACATGATGTCTATGTTCATGGAAAAACAACCTCTGTCCACCTTTGTATCCAAAGAAACCAACCCTTGTCTACTCTTCAGCAGAGGGAGAGAGAGAAAGAGAAAGAGAGAGAAAGCAGTACTGGCTGTCCCCACATGTACGCCCTTGTTTCTCCTGCAGTTTCCTCTTTCCAAAAGAGCCTCTCGTGCCCTGCTTATCTGCGCAGCTTTTCACTAGGAAGGGGGAGAGTCCCACGCTCAGATCAGCCACCACTGCCCAACTGTCCTCTCTTCCACGCTGCCGCCTTGTACCTGCGATTCAGCCCACGTGCATCCACCATGCAACCGACTAGGCCCTGCAGTCCAGCCCCTTGCGCATAGAGAAGAACATGCGCTGCTCTGTCCAGCGCTGCCTGTACACGCCTGCAAGCAGAACTGTCCAGCGCCAGATTCTAACCTGTCCGTACAACTGTCCGTACAGTCGTACAGACCAGCATGAACTCTCCTATGTGCAGCCCACATGTATCTTCAGGCGACCAGCCCTCCTCAGCAAAGAAGCACACACGTCAACCAAAGATAGGCGCCTCCTTTGCCTGGCAGCCCCTCCTTTTTCCCAAAAAGCACACGTGGCCCCCAAAATAGCATAAGGGCCACGTTTCTTTAATGAAAGGCTTTATAAATGATTTTAAAGGTTTTTAAACCTTCAAAGCTAAAATCTCTTTGCCCCCTTTCACACATGGGGTTATCCACACATGGGCTTCCATCTTCACTCCCACCTGATACCATTCACACTGTCCACCATGTCCCCGTGCACATCTGCATCTTGTCCAGAGAAAAACACAGGGTCATGACAGAGATAAAGCTTGGAGATTATTGGATGATTTCAATCAAAAGACAAGGTATTAGAAGACTCTATTCTCATATGTCAAGTTCTAAAGCTCTTGTTAATACGAGCAAAGACAACGATAAACGACAAATTTCTATAAGGTATATACATATTTTGTTTTTCAATTATATATCATTCTTAGGGGTTGAGGTATGGCCCCGGCTTCTCTATTGATTGTTATAGTGATCTATTTGATTGATTTACCATTTAAAGTTTGTATTCTTTAGCATATGTCTTAATAAAGAATGTCGGCAATCTCAAGTTGAAATGCTAAAATCTTTGTGAAAAGGATTGTTTTCTTAAGAAGGTAACATGGATTCTAGTGCTATGGTTTAGTGAATAAATGGATTGTTATCTTGGTTAAATTAAGGTACAGGTACAACTCTCCCTGCCTTGACGCTGCCCCGTTCTTGTGCTTGTATAGCCGGACGGCAGAGACGTTAGTAAGGCCCGGAGTTGGCCCATGGTATCCCTCATACCATTGGGAGAATGAGGTTTGCCGATTGAGGCAAGTGATTGTGATGCTGCCTAGTTCTGAGGGCCCAGGCTAGTGCGGTAAATTAGCCCACCCTAGTACGCAGACATCCCTCTGAGGGGCGGGGGGATCGAGCGATGGAGCCTGAGAGGGCGACAGGCCGGCTTGAGTCCTCGCCAGCGACGGCCGACGATGAGGTGTATGGTCCCGTAGGGTTTTGCCCAGCATGTGGAGGCTGGAAGGCCGAATTCTAGATCATCGGCGGTATAAAGGAAAAGAATAAGAGAGCCAGTTTGGCTTGTATGAAATTGATTCATGATTAAACTTTGTTTTTATAAATCTTGTCTTTGGTATGATTGTATTGTAGAAAAAGGCTGTTTTAACAAACCTTGTGAAAAGGGTCTTAATTAAGGAACATGTTTGTTTATGTCAAAACAGTGTGGTAGGATTAATTAGAAAACAAATTGACGCGTGAGTAGGGTGGAAAGTGGGAGGATGGAATGCCCCAACGGCACCATCCTACGGACGGGTGGACCCGATTAGTCGGGTAGCTTTCCAACAGATTAAGTGAAAGCCCTATGCTAGATAAATAGGTTCTCGAGCAACTCTATTCTAGAAGACTAGGCCAGCGGCTGTGCCTTGCATGGATGAGGAAAAAAGCGTTGCCTCTAGAAATCAAGTCTTGTAGTTGCCCAATTTATGTGATCAATTACCCTATGGGTGATTTGATTTTTGAAGACCACACTCCCCCTGCGGGATAGAACTAGGTCTTACCTATGAATCGTATCCTTGAATCTCTGTATGGTCAAGGTGTCGATGAGTAGGAAATTTTCTCTAAGATAAGACTTAGCGGACTATCTTAAGTGTTTCCCCTATTTGTGGAAGGGGGGAACCTTACACTAGAGAAGTAGACCATGGCATCGAAGTTATGCCAGGATCAAAACCTATAAGCAAACCTGCTTATAGATTAAGCCACTCCGAGGCATAAGAGGTGGAAAAACAATTGACGAAATATTTGAACAAAGGCTTCATTCGGCCTAGCAGTGGGCATCGCCTATTCTTCTGGTAAAGAAGAAAGACGGATCTATGCGGATGTGCATAGACTATAGGGCTCTTAATCAGATAACGATTAAGAACAAGTATCCAATGCCATGCATGGATGAGTTGTTTGATCAACTCTATGGATTGAGATACTTTACAAAAGTAGACCTGAGATCAGGGTATCATCAGGTTAGAATTAAAGCAGAAGATGTTGCGAAGACAGCATTTAGGACCCGTTTCCGGTATTTTGAGTTTTTGGTTATGCCATTTGGGCTAACCAATGCTCCAGCAATGTTTATGACACTGATGGATAGCATTTTACGTCCATATCTGGGAAAATTCGTAGTACTTTTCCTAGATGATATTCTTGTGTACAGTAACACACAGAAAGAACACATAGAGCATCTACGTCTAGTGATCGAGTTGTTGCGAGAGCACAAACTATTTGCGAAGAAGAGCAAATGTGAATTTTTTGAAACAGAATTTCACTACCTTGGCCATATTATATATCCGGCGATGGTACGCGGATGGAGCCAGAAAAAGTAGAGGCTATTCTTAAATGGCCAGCGCCGAAGAATCTCAAGGAACTGTAGATTTTTCTTAGCATGTCAGGGTTCTACCGACAGTATGTGAAGGACTACGCAAAGATCATAGTCCCATTGACTGACCAGTTACGGTCAAAAACTAAAATCATTAGTTGGGGGGAAGCCCAATAGAACATCTTTGATAAGCTCAAGGTGACCGTATAGCAGCTGCACCTATTTTGACTATTGTCGATCCAAATGAGCCGTTTGTCTTGGAAACAGATGCTTGGGGCCATACTTATGCAAAGGGGACGCCCAATTGCATTTGAGAGTAAAAAGTTAGATTGTGCACAGCGTAACTACTTGGGCTTACGAGCGAGAGTTACTAGCGATAGTTCATGCACTGAAAAAGTGGAGACACTATTTATATGGTGCTACTTTTGAGGTCCGAACGGACCATTAAAGTCTGAAATGGCTTTCAAGTCAAAGTGAACTGAAGGGTAGAAAAGCTCGGTGGGTGGAGATTCTACAGGAGTTTGACCTTCAGATATGTTACTAGAAAGGTAAGTATAACGTGGTGGCAGATGCACTTAGTCGCATGCCACAAATTAATGAACTAAGTTTCACAGTCTTCAAGAATGATTTCTTGGAGTCACTACGTGGTTTATGTGAGCACGATCCGTCTTTTACAGAGGTCTGGCACGCTGTACGCGTACGCACTTCTTCATAGATGCGACCACCTCCCTCGTTGGCACGTATTTCTAGTCCGGAGAGACTGGCCAAAGGTGCAACGGGAAGGGAAGCGAGAGTTAGTCTGAAGGAAGAGACTAGTCGTGTCTTCTGGGTATAGTTTGGAGCCAAAGAGCTCTGACGTAGGCCCTTCATCACCTTTGACTACCACAGCTTCAAAGGGGGGTGATAAACTTTGTTGGGGGGAGAAATATGCTAATTACTCCATTGACAACAGGTACTTACTCTACAAGGGTAGAGTATGTGTAGCAACTATTGGTGACTTTCGGGCCCAAATTCTTAATGATAGTCCAAGTGCGGGTCATCCCGGGATTCAGAAGACCTATGCACTAGTAAAAAGAGAGTTTTATTGGCCTAGTTTGTTTAAGGACGTCCAGACTTATGTGCTAAAATGCAGTAAGTGCCAGGTCAATAAACACGAACGTCTTAAGGTTGAGGACTACTCCATCTGCTGGAGATTCCTCAAGGGAAATGGGAAAGCATTTCCATGGATTTCATTACCGGTTTACCCAAGACGAGTCGAGGGAATGACTCAGTGTGGGTGGTAGTGGACAGGTTAACTAAAATGGCAAAGTTTATCGCCACGAAGAAAAACACCAGAGTTGGCAAAACTCTTTATTGAACATATGGCCTGCCCTAGATATAGTGTCGGATAGAGATAGAAAGTTCAACAGTCATTTTTGGAGGAAAGTCTTCAAAAAGTTGGATACTACTCTGAGTATGAGTACGGCAAATCATCCGGAGTCTGATGGTCAAACTGAAAGAGTTAACCAAATTCTAGAGGATATGTTGTGTTCTTATATTAGTAAGAAGCAATCTAATTGGGAACAGTACTTGCCCTTATTAGAGTTTGCCTATAACAGCTCCAAACACTCAGCGGGGCTGGATTTACACCATTCATGTTAATGTATGGATTCCAGCTGAGATCTCCGATGGTTATAGGCCTAGAAAAGGAGAAGATTCAATCTGTCAAGGATTTCCTTGAAGATATGAATGATATGCTCAGAGCCGCACGTGAGAGCATTTGTAGCGCTCAGGATCGCACTAAAACTTATGCGGATAAAGGACGTAGAAAGGTGACCTTTGCAAAAGGTGACTTTGTATTCCTTAAGGTTCCTGCGCAGTCAGAAACCATGAAAATGGGAAAGTGCGATAAACTTTCTCTGAGATATTGTGGTCCTTTTAAAATCCTTATAAGAAGATTGGGGACGTAGCATATAAACTCGAGTTATCAGAGAGTTCTCAAGTCCATCTTGTCTTCCATGTCAGTAAACTGAAGAAATCAGTTCACGGGTTAGAGAACACAGTTTCTCCAGAGATTTTGGTGGACTTGATAGAGCCACCAAAGATACCACATGAACCTGAAAAGATTCTAGAGTATCGAGACAGACAAACCCGACATAAAGTGTACCAAGAGGTACTTGTTAACTGGACAGACAGGGATGAGAAGGTAGCTACCTGCTGGGAACGCCGTAGTGCCATTTCCAAGAGGTTTCCCCAGTTTGTTTTCAAGGACGAAAACTCTTCTTAAGGGGGGGTAATGTCACGTAGGCTGTAACGCCTGTGACCGATGGCAGACCGCATGGCAAAGGATGTAGCCATCCGGGGTTCAGTGGGAGAGGATGCCCATGCGTAGTCATGGGCGGCCAGGCTAGTGTGGAGGGCAGGCCACACACTATATAGCCTGTGACCGATGGCAGACCGGATGGCCAAGGACGTGGCCATCCGCCGGGGGTTCAGTGGGAGAGGACGCCCATGCGTAGTCATGGGCGGCCAGGCTATTGTGGAGGGCAGGCCACACACTATATAGCCTGGGGGATGAGGGGCAATCCTCATTCTTCCTCTATGGCTGGGTGGTGAGCCAGAGGCCATCCCCTCTTGTGGTAACGCCCGTAGTGGTGTTACGAGAATCTAACAATAATGTTGAAACTTTTTAACTGTATAGAGCCTGGCCAACCCTTCTCTTTCCATTGTGGTATAATTTCATTCTGCTTCATTTGATTGGCAATTAGCAAAGCTAACACGAAAATCCTTGTTGTGTTCTCCAGGTTGAACCAGCACGCAACCAATTGTGAAAGCACAGGCGTCTATGTGGACATGACTATGATTTCCCAATTTGGGGATCTCAAAATGGGAGCACTTGCCAATGCTTGAGGGTATCATACACTTGTTGGCACTCCTCTATTAATTCTAAAATCACCAAGAGTCCATAAAGGGGACGAGCTATGTTAGCATACATAAAGATGAAACGTTGATAATAACCTACATGCCCCATGAATCGTTGTACTCCCTTGAAGTTGGTAGGGGGTGGTAGCTTAAGAATGAGTCACACCTTGTTGTCATCTATGGAGATATCGTGTTCTGAGATAATGTGTCCTAGGCTTACTCTATGCCATACCCAAAATTGACATTTCAAAGGGTTAAGAGAGATCCTATAGATCCGACGTCTCTCTAGCACTTTTCTCAGACACCACAAATGTGCTTTCCATGTAGAATTGACACAAAGGTCATCCACAAAGACTTCAAGGAATTTCTATAGATACTCCTTAGGCTATGCACATTAGGCGTTGGAAGGTGCCTGGGGCATTGGTCAAACTAAATGGCATGACACGAAATGTATATGTGCCCCATTTAGTGGCAAAAGTTGTTTTATGTTTATCTTTTAGGTTGATTAGTACTTGGTCGTAGCTGGAAAACCCGTCAAGGAAGCTGTAAGCTTCCTTTCTTGCAACCCACTTGAGCACATATTCTGTGAAGGCAATGGTTAGGGATATCGTATCATGGTAGAATTGACCTTTCTGAGTGAAAAGATGCAGGGGGGAAGAGAGCTTGAACTCTTGCAAGCACACACACACACACTCACAAAACCCTAATAGAGAACACACAACGTGAGAGGCTGAAAATCTTCTTCTTCTTCACTCAACACTCAACACACCATATACAAGAATAAGAGTACTCACAATATGAAAGGTACTCAACCAAATACATACACGGGTTCTCTATAGTGTGAACCCGACTAAATGAGCTGGCACTATAACTATGCCAGTCTCTAGAATGGCTGTCACACAGCCTGTCATCTCACTGGCCGCATATCACCCAAGATCTCACCAACCATGCCAGTGGTGTAAGTGTGGGGCCTATCCCCCAGGCGGGTCATCAGTGTCCACCGCCTCACTAGACGAGCTCGATATCTCAACACTCCCCCTCGTGCTCAACTCCATCTCATGTACACCAAGCGAAGCCCTGAATCTGCGGAGCTTCTCTGTACCCAATGCTTTGGTGAAGATGTCAGCTACCTGATCCTCTGTGCTGACATAAACAAGGTCAAGATCTCCTGCCAAGACCTTCTCTCTAACGAAGTGGTAGTGGACCTCTATGTGCTTCGTACGAGCATGAAAGACTGGGTTCCTGGCCAACTGTATACTGCTAATGTTGTCACAGAAAATGACAACTTGTCTATCCACTGATAGACCCAAATCTGCAAGTAGCTTTCTCAACCAAGCTACCTCACATGCTGCCATAGCAGCTCCTCTGTACTCAACCTCTGTACTGGATAGAGCAACCGTAGGCTGCTTCTTGCTGCTCCAAGTCACAGCAGCACTCCCCAAAGAAAACATGAATCCACTGGTAGATCTTCTATCTGAGATACTACCAGCCCAATCAGCATCTGTGTACCCATGGACACATATCTCTGTCCCAGTCTCATAGAATAGTCCATAATGCAAAGTAGACTTCACATACCTCAGTATGCATCTCACTGCATCCAAATGCGGTTTCCGTGGAACCTGCATAAACTGACTCACCAACCCAACAGCATAGCTCAAATCTGGTCTAGTGATCGTCATGTAGATCAAACTTCCTACTATGCGCCTGTACATAGTAGGATCCTCCAAGATCTCTCCTGAATCTGCACTCAACTTGCCATTCTGATCCAATGGCATAGAAATAGGCTTACAGCCTGTCATACCATACTTGGACAACATGTCCAAGCCATACTATCTCTACAGTAATCCAATACCATGTGGTGACCTAATCACCTCAATGCCCAAGAAATATCTGAACTCCCCTAGATCCTTCATCTCGAACTTCTGTCTAAGCAAGATCTTTACATCAAAGATCTCTGCATCATGGTCCCCCGTAATGATCAAGTCATCTACATAGATGACAACAAGCACAACTCCTCTATCACCATGTCTCACATACAACGAGAAATCTGCATTGGCTACATGAAAGCCAATAGTGACAAGATATTCAGAAATCTTGTCAGACCATGCTCTTGGTGCTTGCTTTAAGCCATACAAGGCTTTCTTCAACCTGCAAACATGCTCGGGGTGACCCACATCCTCATAACCAGGTGGCTGCAACATATACACCTCTTCTTGCAAATCCCCATGCAAGAATGCATTCTTTACATCCATCTGATGTAAAGACCATTGCTTTGACGCAGCCAACTGCTATCACAACTCGCACCGTTGCCATCTTGGCAACGAGGCTGAAAGTTTCCTCATAATCAATCCCATATGTCTGCGCATATCCTTTGGCTACCAATCTAGCCTTGTACCTGTTTATGCTTCCATCACTGTTATGTTTAACTTTGTACACCCACTTGCATCCAATGGCTTTCTTGCCTTCAGGCAATTGCACTAAATCCCAAGTCTCATTTCCATATAGTGCATCCATCTCCTCATCCATAGCTTTCTCCCAACACACATTTCCAACAGCCTCATCAATGCATGTGGGCTCAACAACCTGCACAACCTTTGCCATATATGCATAGTGATGTGCCACATAACCATCATAGGTAAATCTCTGCACAGGATTTTTCACTCTCCCAGATCTTCGCAGCTTTCTATTCATGGCTTCCATAGCCTTCTTTACACCAGGTGTTCTCATAGCTGGGATCCCAAGCTCCTCATCAAGGCTCATATCTGAGCCACTAGACTCTCCATCAACATGAGAATGCCCTGCAGAAATGTCAGGCCTACCAAGGGGCTCAACCACTTTCTCTTTTCCTTTACTACGTGATGTAGTAATCACATTTGCAGGGCTGGTATTATGATGCAGCCTGCCACTCCATGGTCTATCAACAGACCCACTAGATGAGGACTCTCCTGGTCCACTCAAAGACTGTGATTGCTGACCTGCATTCTGTGCAACCACACTTCCACTCACATCAGCCCCAACAGCTTCTTTTTCAACAACATACTAGCTGCTCATCTCATCAAAGACAACATCCCTGCTTACCCTCAACTCACATGTAGCAGGGTTATAACACCTGTATCCCTTTTGCTCAAGGGAGTATCCAATAAACACACATTTTTCAGCTTTTGGATCCAGCTTAGTTCTCAGCTCATCTGGCACATGCACATATGCAATGCATCCAAAGACTTTCAGATGAGACAAACCTGGTTTTCTGCATCTCTCCTCTTAAGTTACATCATGTATGGCTGCAGTTGGAGTCCTATTCATGATGTATACTGCTGTAGAAACAGCCTCAGTCCAATAGCAATGCGGCATATTCTTCTCTTCCATCAATGCTCGCGCAATCTCAGCAATGTGCCTGTTTTTCCGCTCAGCAACTCCATTTTGCTGCGGAGTGTATCTGCATGTAAACTGTCTCCGAATACCATTCTTCTTCAAAAATTCAGAGAACTCATTGGAGAAGTACTCTCCCCCTCCATTTGACCTTAGGCACTTTACATATTTTCCTGTTTGCTTTTCAACCAAAACTCTGAAATTCTGAAAGTGAGTGAACACCTCACTCTTCTCCTTCATGAAATATACCCACACTTTCCTTGTGTGGTCATCAATGAAAGGCACATAATACCTGCAACCTCCCATAGATATGGTCTTCGTAGGACCCCATACATCTGAATGCACAACATCTAGTGCATTTCTGCTCACATATCTGTTACGTGGAAACACATGCTTTGTTTGCTTCCCAAATTGGCATGCTTCACATATTTTCTGCATACCTTCCACTTTAAATTTTGGCAGCCCTGTCACAATTCCTTTTGGCAGCCCTGTCACAATTCCTTTTGTCTGCATAGACTTCAATCTCTGCACATTTACATGTCCAATCCTTTTATGCCAAATGTCTGTGTCTGCAACAATCCCTGAACCATTTGCAAACATCGCAGCACTCATCTCAGGCATGTCTACATCCAACGTAAACATTCTACCCACTCTGTTGCCTTTTGCAACCAACCTGCACTTGTCTTTAAAATCTTCAACATAACATCCATCAAGGTTAACCTGCAAACCCTGCTCAATCATATGGCCAACTGAAACTAGATTCTTTGTTATGTTCGGTACATGAAGTACATCTGCAAGGTACTTCACTTTGCCATCCTGCATAGACAATGGCACATCTCCAACATGGGCAATTGGATGAGCAGTGTCATCCCCTGTTTCCACAAAACCTAGTCTTTCCGGGTTTTTCATCTCCTTGAACCACTCTCCATGACTTGTCATGTGGTTCGAAGCACCTGAATCCACATACCATACATTATCTTTTTGTGCTGCATCAACATTTTCAAACATGGCATTCACGACATGCTGCATAACAAACAACCTTTCATTATCCTCATTATTTCTGCTTGAGGATGCATAGTTGTTTTGCTGCACTTTCCCATTTTGCATGTCAGCCTGCTTCTTATAACATTCTGCCTGCACATGTCCAGGCTTACCACAATAATAGCATTCACGTGCATCATTATATTGCCTTTGCCAATTTCCACGGCCTCTTTGACTCCCCCTGCCTCTGAATTTGTTGCCTCTTCCACCTGCGTGTTGTTGTTGTTGTTGATTTTGGGACTGTTGTTGTTGTTGCTGCTTCTGCTGGCCATAATTCTGATTACCTGTTCGGCCACCTCCTTGACCGCGTCCACGGCCTCCTCTACCTCGTCCTCTTCCTGAACTCGTGTAGAAGGCCTGTTGCTCTGAACTGCTTTTGCTTTGTGAAGACTGTTGGTCTTCACCCAAGCTCTTCTCTTCGATAATCAGCATAGACACCAAATCTGTAAAGTTTGGAATGTTTTCCCCTGTCTGAATGGACGTCTTGAACGCCTTGTATTGTGGCCCGAGACCACGTAGACAGACTTCCACCTTGTCATCATCATCTACTGACACACCAATAGATGCAAGGGATTCCACAATACCCTTTATCTTCAGCGCATAGTCATTCACAGACATGCTCTTTTTCTCCATAGTATGAAGTTCATTCTTCAACTATATCTTTCGTGCCTTGGTATTTGTTTCATAGAGCTTTACCAAGGTGTCCCACGCCTCCTTGGGGGACTTGGCATCCTGAATGTGCCCAATCATGGTGTCATGTATACTAATGGAGAGCCAATACATAACCTTCCTGGCTCCTTGGTTCCAGTCTTTAAACTCTTTCACATCTGCAGCAGTCGGATTTATATCCGGTATCTCCGGTGCCTCTTCATGCTCACCTTCTATGTAGTCCCAATAGCGTTTTCCCATCAGGAAATTCGTCAACCTGAACCTCCAAGCATGGAAGTTATTCTTATCCAGCTTCTCAGCCACAATCTGTGTTATGCCATCATTAGACATCTTGCCAAACACACAATTTTACCAGAAACTGCACTCTGGTTTTTCCTGCACAACTGCTGTATTTTCTGCACAGCGGTACTATAGTACTCTCAAATGTCACAACCAGTGACTTCAATGTGCATACATACACCCAATGGCAACTGTAGACCTCTTTGCAGCACCCACAGTGTCTGCACAGTCAATCTGTCTTCCTGCAGTTCTTAAAAGAGAGTTCTGCAGAGAATCGATGACTTACCCGCAGTGTTCGAAATCGCCTGCTTTCTGAAAAATGGAGGTCCAGATGCGCCCGAAACGCGTTTTCGGCCCAAAAAAATTTTGGTCCAATAGGACAGTTTAGTTGCCCTATAGCTTTACTCCCGCGAAGAAAGCTCCTCAATCAGAGATCGTTTGCCGGTGCCTCCCGTAGAGCTCCCGACAAGGGTGTAGTCACCAACACAAATAGGGAAGAGTAGTTGAAGCTCTTACCCTTGTACCGCTTCCTGTGGTTCTCTTGCTTGCAGCTCAGCCCTTAGCACGAACCAGGCTCTGATACCATGAAAAGATGCAAGGGGGAAGAGAGCTTGAGCTCTTGCAAGCACACACACTCACTCACAAAACCCTAATAGAGAACACACAAGGTGAGAGGCTGAAAATCTTCTTCTTCTTCACTCAACACTCAACACACCATATACAAGAATAAGAGTACTCACAATATGAAAGGTACTCAACCAAATACATACACGGGTTCTCTATAGTGTGAACCCGACTAAATGAGCTGGCGCTATAACTATGCCAGTCTCTAGAATGGCTGTCACACAGCCTGTCATCTCACTGGCCGCATATCACCCAAGATCTCACCAACCATGCCAGTGGTGTAAGTGTGGGGCCTATCCCCCAGGCGGGTCATCAGTGTCCACCGCCTCACTAGACAAGCTCGATATCTCAACACTGAGGTCCACACACACTTACTTTTCCATTCTTTTTGGACACTATCACGATGGGGTGAGATCCATTCGGTGTGCTCTATCTCGTAGATGAATCCGGCATCTATGAGCCAATCAATTTTTATGCTCTCTGCTTAACTTGCCTTGCTCCTTCCACCATGAGGATGGTGTGTTTAACCACTTTAGGGGGTACACCCTTCATATTTGTATATTTCCATGTGAAGAAATCTTGAAATTATGTGAGAAGGTTAGTAAAGTCTCTCTCTTCTTCTACAGAGAGGGCTTCCCCAATGTAGATGGGCCTTGGATCTTCCCCTGGGGCTACCAAGTTGATCTCCTTGACCTTGGTTGGACCATCATAATACATTCTTGGCTTCCCATCATGGGTTCTTTGGGCTTTTTTGTATTGTGCAAAACAGTCTCCTACCTTGTAGGCTCTAAAGTGTTCGAGGACTTGTTTGGTCTCCTCAACTTTTGCGCTTTCCTCATCCATTCTTTTTTTGACTTCCCGCTTGGCTAGTGCCAACTTTTTGTTATTGGGGTATCCTATTGAATAGGAGTGTAATTTTCACGCACAGTATGTCTCTAAGCCCAAACTCGTATTTGGACTCATAAATATTCAATAATTAGTAAATTTCAAGAGAGTTGAAGGGATAGGAACTATAATAACGGATCTAGTTAGTATAGCTTGGGCTGCCCCGACGGTGATTTCTACATTCTCCCTCTCACCTGCAGTTTAGGGAAGAAGTGGGTTATAACAAACGGTTAACCATTTCTCTCATAGTCTGATTCGGGGAATGCCAATCGTTGTAGCAGTACCAACGATTCATGTTATCCCTGCCCCAGAATCCTTTTCTCAGTGGGAAACATATATAGTATGAGATACTCTCCTACCCTGTCTTTGAGAAAGAAATAATCTCTCTCTTTCCCTTCAATCTATGTAGAAATGTTTTCGTTCGGGAGGATCCAGCCACAGAAGTTTCTCCCTGTAAAGTATCCGTTGGTTACTCTTTCTAAATGTATCAATATGGTCATTCTACGAATCTACGAATCTAAATTATTAAAAATGATAGTGCCAACTTTTTGTTTTGTGCTTTACGCGTAGAGTGGCAAAGCTTTTGGGGTTCAGTTTGGGAATTAGCTAACTCTTCTTTTTCTTTTTCTTTTTTGTTAACCACATATTGGTTAACACGTTCCTACGACAACTATATCCGCACACTTATGTAATGGGCGTAGGCACTATATATTGTAAATTCCATCATTTGATGAGGGAAACTCCCTAAAGACACTCCCAAAGTATTGAGCTTTGAAGAACAGACAAGAGAATCTTGGTCAATTGGCCAATCCATGGAGAGAAGCCTACTTACTCCCGGGCCCGAGGGATTCACTCTTAAAAAATTGGCCAATCCCGAGACTATGTTTTGGGTGCCCCAGGCCCGAGGGATTCACTCTTAAAAAAATTTGATATCACATGAATGTACATTAGGGGGGTTTTTTGAAATAAGACATAAGATTATAAGGTATGGGTAAGGCCATTTATTTAGGTGAATACTAAATCTTAAATTTAAGTTAGGGGGAGGGGGAGGGGGAGGGGGATAGCAACATTAAGGATATGTCATAAATACTTTTGATGAACATAGTTGTACAAAATTCTTGCAAAGTTTTGGTAGAATTCCATCAATACTTTTAGCAAATGAAATTCTTTGAGGACATAAGCATTCCAAAAACCATTCATTTGTACTACATTGGGGATTCCAAGTAGTTTAATTAATTATGTTAGCTTGATATAAGAAAGGGGGTGACATAGTCATTTTTTAAGGTATCCTTATAAGCTTAAATAGGGGGGTGTTATCATCTTATAAGGATCATAGTTTTCTTGAGGTTCATACATGCAGGTGACGTCCCCCTTTATTGTGAGTGAATCCCCCAAGCTCTCGGGTGGCCTAGTGAGAAAAGGCTTGGAACTTCTCTTGTTTGTAACTCATTTTTCCATTTGTGCAATAGAAGTGGAGTGTTCTCTCTCTCCCTCTTGCAACTCTAATTTAGCATGTGTGGTATGCTTAGGATTAGGGTTTGGGAGTGATTAGTGCTAATCACTTATTCTCTCATGCTTCCCTCCTTCTTCTCCTCTCCCTCTTTCTTGAGTGACTAGGCTACCAACGCGATCATCTTCCGCGGAGATCCCACACGATCTTCACAAGAGAGGTTGCATCACCTCTCATACTTCCCTCCTCCTTCTCCTCTCCCTATTTCTTGAGTGATTAGGGCTACCAACGCGATCGTCTTCTACGGAGATCCCACACGATCTTCGCGCGAGAGAGGTTACATCACCCGTTAGATTAGAGAAATCGCCTCGGGGTGACAACGAGTGTTGGAGGATGGCGATGATTAGTGGCTACGATGGAGCTCTTGAGCCTAGCTCGAGCTCCATGACACGTTAGGTTAGGGTTTCCTTAACATTGTGGTCACGGTGTTAACTGGAATGGGGAATTCATCGAGCTCTTTATGTAGACCTAGCAAAAGTCAGAATGTGTGTTAATAGCTTCCACATATCTCAGCCAATGTTCTTCAAATTCTATTGGGAGGGTGCAAGCTTCCCTTCCTGTGAAGCTGTTTGCTTTATGGGTCTTGCAGGTAGATTTTTCCCATAATTGTCTTTCCTCTTCGATGCTCACACATTCATGACTCGTAGCATCGGGCATACACGCGACGCTAAGCATGTAGAGGGATATAATCTCTTGCCTATCAGCTGTGGCAAATCTTATACCCATGTGTTTTGGAAGTATGTCCATGGCAAGGATGTGCATCTAGTTTTCAAAGTCTTCCGGCTCTGAGAGGTGCGAATTTCATGCTATCCCATTCATCGTCCAACATTTTATGCCACATTTGGCATAAGTGTATTGCCGTGGATCTCTCAATAGTCCCCACTCATTAGATGGATCTTCCAAGTGCGTAGGCTGACCTTTAGCATTCGGTATCTTTTTCAAATATATAAATGTGATCCATGTCCTAATCATGGACCATCCCGATTATCTCATAAAGGGCCATCCTAAAATGAAATCGTAGGAAATAGGCTACTGGCCAAAGTTCATAACACAAAGGTGTGTTGGAAATTGGTTCCGAGAATCTTAATCTTCAAGGGTCCCACACTCATTTGATGGATCTTCCAAGTGTGTAGGCTGACCTTTAGCATTCGGTCTCTTTTTCGAATGTAAATGTGATCCGTGTCCCAATCATAGATCATCTTCGTTTCTCTCATAAATCATAGATCATCTTCGTTTCTCTCATAAAGGGTCGTCCTAAGATGAAATCATAGGAAACATGCTACTGGCCAAAGATCATTGCCACAAAGGTGTGTCAAAAATTGGTTTCAAGAATCTTAATCTTCAAATCCTGTAGAAGACCTATGGGCTTCATGGTGGCTCCGCAGTAGTTTCATGATCAATGTGGTGCCATCAATAGGAGTTTTTTCCCATTTTTCCCAGCATTGTTTGGTAACAATGCTCACTCCTGTCCCGCCATCTAGGATGGTAGTGACTTAAAGCTTATCAAAAGTTAGGGGCACTGCTGTGTTTAGTTCATCTCCTTCAAAATACTACCCTAACTTGTTTACTTGGACTTTAGGAACGTTGGTAATTCAGTCTAATTCTATCGATCCTTCCTTCATTGGTCTCGTTGGAGCTTCCCCGTTCCGCCTGTTCTTCCATTCCTGCTCCAAGCCTTCCTTCCATCCAATCCTTCAAGTCCTTTCATAGACTTAGGCTACCTTGAAGTAAGGTGCCAATGGGAATCTGGACTTGAAAAGACAAAAAGGAAGAGAGATAGAATGGGCATAGGTTCATGAATCTGGCTCCCCCAATTCATGCTTAGGCTTTTCAAGGTGTAGGGTATAGGGATATGAACTTCAATGTCTGTTCTTCTTGGGTGGTCGTCCCTCAAATTCTTAAGATACGCGACAACGGGGTCTTCCTGGGCTGGTGCAAAATTGTTGTAGCTTTTGGGTCTAACTCTCAGGGGAGATTCTTAGGGAGTGCTTAGGGGTCGGGTGTTCTATTAAGCTCTTGGGTTTCCTCGATTGGTTTTGCGTTTGGCATAGAGTAACTTCCCACAGTTTGAACTCCTTGAGGTTTCTCCTCCAATCGAGCTTAACAGTCCTTAAGCTCTTCAACGGCCTTTAGCCTACCCTTCTCAAAGATTGGGTTTGGATATTCAGCTAACTTCCTAGGAAGCTGATTGGGGTCTATTTGCTCTCTTTCTTGAGGGGCAGATGGTAGTATCTTTTCTTTGTCAGATGAGGAATATGACACATTGGTAGTTGCCCCCTCGTCGGACCCACTTTTTATGATGACACGGCTATCTTGCCGATCTTTGTGGCCTTTTTCTTTCAAGAGTGCCTAGTTGCTTGTGCTTATTCAGGAACCTCATTAGGAGATAAGATCCATGCGTGTCTTAAGGTTTCTTGCTTCTGCAAAGTAGACACTTCCAGCCCAGCAACATAAGCTGTAACTCTCCTTCTACTTTGCATTCGTGTGACTGCATTCACAGGCACTAAGTGGATAAAGCCATCTCATATACTCAGCAAGTTAATATTGGCACTTGGTTTAGCTTCATTTTCCTTCCCCATTACACCCATTCTTAATGGACAATCCTTGTACATATGGTCTATCCCAGAACTTGTGCTGCATAAGGGAGTTTAAGATGGGAGCACTCACAGGAGTACTAGCCATCCCTTTCTTGACTGGACATTTGGTATTCGATAAGGTCTAGCACAGTGATAGCATTGCATTGGCGGTCATTTAGACATACTATTCAAGTCTCGTCCTAGTGGTGTCATGGTGGCTGCCAGGTATACAGGGTACATGTGCTCACCCTCCATCATGTAGTGACTCAAGATTTGTGGGGGTGCACTGCTTAGTTGTTTAAGGGGATCAAAGATGGTGTTCTTGATAGCTTCTCCCTCCTCACCTTCTTCGAAGATTTTAATCAAGATCAACTAATGAGCAACACTCGAGGTAAGGGTGGTTGTGGTGGAAGGACTGGGGGTGGTAAGGGTACTTCAAGTACCCTAAGGATTCCTCTCAGAGCTGCTTCATGGCTAGGTGGAGGTGCATTGTGTGGTGTTGGGGCTGGCAAAGCTAGCGGTTGCCTTGGGTTAGGCAGTAAGGCATGTAGTAGAGCCCTCGATTGAGAAGTCTTTGGTGGTAGCAGTTTGAGCTTTCGTGATTGCCCCACCTTTGGCAATAAGTACATCAAAGAGTGGGTATGGGTCTTGAGTGTGGACATTTTGTACTAGTGTGTTTTGCTCGACAAATTGGGCACCACACTAGTTCTCTCTTGGGGTAGAGATGAGGTTTCCCAACTTGGTCGCCGCTTTGGCCTACTCTCCATTGTTGGGTCATTTGTTGCATTAATGCAGCTAACTACTCCCCATTGTTGGGTCATTTGTTACATTAAGGCAGCTACTAAATAAATACTCTACATGTTGTCCTGAAGAGAATTCTTTTTCCTTTCCTTCTGATTTTGGGCTTGTGATTTTAAGGAAGCTTCAGAGGTGCCCTCATGCAATTCTCGGAAATGAGTTTCCTTGAAATTATCTTCAAAATCCATGGCACTTCTACAACATTGTTCAAAAGAGGTATGCCCCAAAGCATATAGGGAGTTATACATGACTACATCTTCAAGTCCCTCTAGGAATCGACCGATCATTCTTTCATTCAAAGAACTTGTCCCTATTGTTACAACAGCAAGAGTGAAGATATCTCACCCGGTTAATATAGTCCTGGATGGATTCTGTTTTACATTGTGCAACTGTTTAATCAGACTCCATTGAGTTCCTTGTCTTGAATATCCTACTTTGAAAGCCTCTTTCAAGGCATCAAAGGAAGCCTTGTCTTCTACTTTCAATGAGCAAAGCCTCTTTCAAGGCATCAAAGGAAGCCTTGTCTTCTACTTTCAATGAGCAAAGCTTTTCCATCAAGGGTGAGGTTGAAAGCACTCACGTTAACTTGATCATCCATGTGGCCAAATGCCTCAGATCTTGTTAAACATCTCCAGATGAGGTATGTGGTCTTTGGACTCGTCAAACTTATTGAAAAGTTTGGAGATGTGGGTCACTTTCGTTCTTGGCCATTACACTGGTTGTCCAAGTGCTGGTGGTACAATTCCTGAAGCTACCCCCCTCCCTATTTCCATGACTATCCTTAACATTTTTGGTGTCAATCTTGCCTTGGGCCGGGGTTAGTGCAGGTTGGGGAATGATAGATGGGGGAGCTAGGGTTGGAGGATAGTATCTCATATGTGGATCATGCCTGTGCGTAAAGTGGTGTGTGCTTGTAAGGATCCGTATGGTATCTGATATACACTCCGCGAGGCGGGTAGTGGCTGTACATGTGTGCTGTGTATTGCTTGGAGTGTCTTAGGTGGACTCTTTCTCTTTGCTAAGAGGTTTTTGGACCTTGGTGAGCTAGCTCTTGGCTTGGTGTTGGCCTATGGTCTTAGTAAGAATCTGCCGTCTCAGTAGTCAGCATCACTCCCCAAACCATTGGATCGATTTGGATTGGGTTATCTGGGCCTTGCCCCACCTCCGGTCTAGGATCTAGCGGAGGTGTGACAATCCTTTCAAGTTGACAATCCATGCTCGTGTCCCTGGGATAAGGCTCTTTTGATTGTGTGTTTTCTAAGATAAAGTTTCTCAGCCTCAAGGTAAGGCTCCTTTGTGAATGTTCAGGGGATCTTGGGTCTTGCTCTTGAGTCAATAGTCTATCCATGCATTGGGCAGCCAATCCTCCTGTCTCTAAGTCGGGGGTGGTTTGACTCGTGCTTAGATGTTCTTCACTTCCATTAGTGCTATCAAGGATCAACACCATTTGACTCCATGTTGTGTTGACTGAAGGGTCAGATCTAGTAAGCGATTGAGCGTATGATGGTTCAGCATCATCAAATAAGGGGTTGTTTCGCACCAATTTTCCTGAGCATACGTGCATGAATATGTCGAGTGATAGTGCTGAATCACACTTTAAACAGGGAAATTTTGGCCCTCTTAGAGCTTAGGAACGATCGTTCATTCATAGAGGAACGAGCATTCGCTCGTGAAGGTAGGGGCATGGCTTAGTAAAAGTTATGGCCGTATATTACCATAAGTACAATCATGGGTTGAGAATAGGAACAGTCGTTCCTTGGTGGAGGAACAAATGTTTATACGTCAAAAAGGTATGGTTGTGGATAGATAGATCTATGGTCGTTCCTTGGTGGAGGAACGGTCATTCAATTAGAAAAATTACAGCCATGTCTTGAGTCAACAAAAAGATTTTCTAGTGGGGGAATACAGGCGTCCTCTCATGAAAGTATGACCATTCTCAGTGGCAGAGTGAAGGAACAAACATACGTCTGTGAAGGTATGAACTTATGCTCACAGACACTAGCAAGTATCTTAATCGCGCCGAAATGGCATAGCTTTTGCAGCTGCCTTCAAATATTCCCCTGATAGTTCAGCTATACCACTTTTATGCCCTTTTTAATGCACATTACTCACATTTATGAGGCAGATTTGGAAATATTCTACCACAGAAAGTGAACAGGTGTGGCTTACGAAGGTACGACCGTACCTCTGTGAAGTGAATGGCCATTCACTTCTCAGAGATACAACTCAAGATTGAACTACGCCCAGCTTTTTCATGGCCTTTCACTGATTTCTCCCCCTCAATGATGATTTTTTGGGGTTTTCTTTATATGGGTGGTTTAGGGTGGTCCCAAGCGACCCAATGATGCATAGAATGCCTAATTAATCTTAATATCCTAAGATTAATTATAGGATTAAGCTAATATGTAATTTTTAACTACTTGAAGAAAAAAACCAAAATTCATAGAATCAAGAGCACGGTTAGGACACGTACTTGTAGCTCTTTGGTGTAGCCTCTGAAGCTCCTCATGCTCCCAATGGTCCATTGTATGAAGTAAAACAAAATCTAATAAATCAAACAAACATCTCATAACCAACTCCTACCGGTGGATTTGCATTCCATCTAGGCAAATCAAGACTCTAGCTTAGGAATAGAATGGGAACCTTAAGCTAAGTGCTACCCCGGCAGCAGCAGCAGCGGCACCAAAGATGTTGACCCAAATAAGTATATTCCTTGTACAAGAGAGGAATAAGATAAGAAAAAAGAGATAAGGCAAGGGTCAGTTTGGGAACATGCACTTAGCTAACCCTAATGAGGGTAAACTCCTCGATGTGAAGCCGCTAGGGGCTCACTCCACCACTTGTGTCACCTAAGTGAAACTTTCCTTGAGCTAGGTAGGGAGCAATGAGAAAAGGAGCTATATGGAGAGCTCAAATCCTATCTCAATGACTTGGTGTGTGCAAGAATGAAAGAGAGAGAGAGAGAGATCAAGAAGAAGAAGAAGAGGCAAGCAAAGGGAGCATCACATACAAGCACACACATACAATCGAGCAAGCAAGCATGCATACACACAAGCTCACCACCATAGCCACCCACAGAGAGAGAGAGAGAGAGAGAGAGAGAGAGAGAGAGAGAGAGAGAGAGAGAGAGAGAGAGAGACTTAATTATGATAATGGGATTGTATATCCTTTTCATATTTCATAAGTCACTTATATACATCAGCTCTCTTTATACAATGGTCGGCCGCCCATTTAACAATTGGGGGCCCAAAATTGGTTCTCTAGCTCTATGTACACCTAGGCTTATTGCTCATGGCCGGCGTCATAAGCATCATAAGCTCGGTCATCCCATATACCTTTTACTTGAAATGCTTAACATGGTTTTGTATAAAAATGGATTACATGAAGCGTAACCACGGTTAAAATAATGTTAATCATTGTGGTTAACATGCCTTAATGATAAGCTTAAGATCGGCAATAAATTCCTTTTTTTTTCTCTTTCTTTAATTTTCTCGATCACTTGAACCTACAATAAGATATCCTAGAATTTGTCAATGTATGGTTGCACATTTTCTTTCTCACTTGGTGTAGAGAATCCCATCATTTGATGAGCTTTAGAACTTGTATCATGAAGGAAGAAAATGTTTCTTCAAAATCTTTCCATGTACTAGGTTGATGCTTACCCTACTTAATCACATTTAACCATAAAACTACATCACTCTTAATTAAATGATTGTAAACACACTTAATCTTGGAAATTTTCATCTGAAAAAATAAGCATCTAACTGACTATGTTGAGCCATGCAATAAGCACACAATTATCTTTCTTCCCATCATAATTCTCAAAAGTGAGCGCCTTTCGGCTAATTCGTGAATCTTTCTGAGAACTTTGGGCATGCAATGTAGCCTCAATAGTGCATTGAACATGATCACTTTCCTCTTCATTAGAATTGGAAAAATCACATTTATGCTTATAACGTTTAATACGACACGCCTATGATCACGCTAAGTTGTTGTTTTTCTTTGAAGTGCAGTAGTTTTGTCTTGCATTGTTAGTGATGCAGGTAAATCAGCCATGTGGTGCAAATAGATATTAAAATAAAGGTGCTAAAGCACTCCTAATGCACTAAACTAACTTCAATCAACATACACATAAGCTTCCAACCAAGATCAAGCTTTCATATAATCAAAGCAAGCAAGAGAACACAAGAGATGGGAAGAGCTTACAAGCTTGATTCAAAATGGGGAGTGATTATATTACATGATGGCAAAAGTTCTTCAAGGTTGACTTAGAACATGGAATTATTTTCACACTCGCTTGGCTAAGGCTTCCTTGGCTCTCTAGATTACGTCCTTCTATGTTGTGGTTAAAGTCAAATCCCCATTTGTCATTTAAGCTCGATTCTTAGACTACTGTATAATTTATAGCACCATTTTAAAATACAAAAGATATGAGTGGATTACAAAGAGTGTGAGCGTGTGGAGGACTTCAGCAAAGTGGTTAGCATAGATATTTTTTTGATTCGTTATAAGAGAGAGAGAGAGAGAGAGAGAGAGAGAGAGAGAGAGAGAGAGAGAGAGAGAGAGAGAGAGAGAGAGAGAGAGAGAGAGAGAGAGAGAGAGATTATCATCTCTGACTCATGGGTTATAGGTGAGTCATGTAAATAGTAGAGTACATATTTCAAAAAAAAAAAGAGAGAGAGAGAGAGAGAGAGAGAGAGAGAGAGAGAGAGAGAGAGAGAGAGAGAGATGCTTTTTGATATTCCACCTTCTTGAAAAGGTTAACATGATATATTAGCCAAAGGCTAGAAGACAATTCACATAATGTCAAGCTTGTATGATCCTTGTAGTTCACAAAAGGTACATAACTAAAGCATGACTACACCCTTGCTTATCTTTAAAAGATGCCAAGATTGATTCATACAACTAATGGTGATGCAAGTTTCTTTGCCCCTTCTATATATGCAATCAATTAGTTATTATAATATGTTATCTCATATACACACATTTCTTTTATGTGGACAATTTCATGCATTAGAAGGATTCTAAAAGTAAAGTTTATTATTTTTCATAAAGGTGGTAGACTTAACCTGCATAGGTCCTTTTTTTTAAAGTATCATAAGTTGGTACTCTAGAAATAGTTCTTGAAAATTTGCGTAGCTTACATTGTTCTTTACAACCCAACTAGCAAAGTGAATGTGCATTAAAAAATCAATGAGTGAAAGGATGGTTGCAACATTATTAATTAAGACTTTTATTTTTCTTTCTTGAGTCTAATATTACAAGATAACTTATTGGTGTCACTTTGGCAACACAATACCACCAAAGTGACTTATAGCTATACCTACTAACTAGCATTTGAGGTGTGAATGGACTTTCCTTTTAATTGTTTTTTTTTGTGTACCAATACATGCTTTTTTCATTTTGCAATCTAGCAAATTTTTTATTTTGTGGTGCAATATCACCAAATTTGACCTGATGCTCCAAGTTACATTTCCTCCTACGACAACCCATCTAAGAGGGCAAACTCAAATTTGGATGTAGCTTAGTTGTGTTCTAGCTTTCAATTTCAACTAGACATATTAACTTATTAACAAAACTAGCTACCGTTGCTTTTATTTTCACATGGCACACTATTAATGATTGTTACATTCATCTTTTATCTCGTCGGTTACCCACCAACATCATTTTCACCCGTGTTGCACAAGTAATAAACTTTACCACATTCAAAAGTTGTAAAAAGATATTTACACATTTAATGGATGATGTAGAAAGTTTCTTTAGAAATTGTGAAGGTGCATGATCTACATATATATGCTCACATGTAACTTTCGAGATAGAAGAAATGAATTTTCACATTTTGCTTGAGTTTCAATGTCCTTTAGGAAGGTTGTCCACATCAAAGTAGTTTGTAACTTTGAGTTATAATTAACACGAGAACCTCTACCACATTATATGTAATGTAATTAAAGACAAATACTTATTTGCTTCGTTTTCTTGATTTTTTTAAAGGAATCATTTATGAGCATCAAAAAAAGGCTAGGATGTATGCTTAGCCGAGATCCTTCCTAGGTTAGCGACAACGGTTGCCAACTTTTGGACTTAATAAGGAAGAAGCTTTGTTGATTTTCTTTTATAATTTGCATTTCAAGAAACTCCATTGCATGCGTTATAACAAAAGCAAAAGATTTGCTACATTTTATAGCACTCCCATGATGTAACTCTAGCACTTTTGCTTATAATCACAGCACTCAAATATGCTTTTGCAATTGTGCTAGCATTCAAAAAAAAGGGAGATACATTGATGAAAAAATATAAACGGTTAAGCTTAGGATAATTTTAAGCACAACTCTGGTAGCAAGCACATTCCTCACATAAGCAATTGAAGTATTTTTATCTTGTACCTTTTTTTCGTGATTCAAATGGTCAAACTCACAATGTATATATTTTTATAATGTGTGGTGTCTTGGAAACATATTTTGAAATGATAAGAGAGATCTCATCTTGTCGATAGCAACCATGATTTATCAGGGGGTGACAATTAATTAACTTTGAATCATCTAGATATTCACTCTTTCTACACATGACTAACTATAAGCATAATCATGTGTTTGTGTTCAATACATACATGTAGTTGTGTGTTTGTGTTTGTGTGTGTGTGTGTGTGTGTGTGAGAGAGAGAGAGAGAGAGAGAGAGAGAGAGAGAGAGAGAGAGAGAGAGAGAGAGGATTCAGGCCAGAGAGAGAGGATTCAGGCCTGAATCCTCTCTCTCTCTCTCTCATTTTTAAATGGAGAATTTCAAATGATTGCTTGGTTTGCCAAAGGCATAAAAGAATCATGGACATGTGTCTTATAATTGTAGACCATGTACACATGTGCACATGTAATCGTCTAAAATCTTAGTTTGAAGTTCTAATTGAATATGATTTCCTTTGAGGACTTTTTAAATGATCATCAATAACATGCTTTAACTTATTTTATACAAATTTCCAATGCTAGCATGTTACATATCTAGAGTGTCCTTGGGATTTGGACCCTTTCTTATGGCATTGTGCTTGCAATTTTATAAGCGAAACATCCCTTGTTGTGGAAAGTGCCGTTCCAAGGTAAAGTGTGAATCTTGAGGGTCTATTTGAGTGTAGTTTTTTTTTTGGGTGGTTTCATGTTAGGCCATCGACATCAAGATATTGCCCCCTCTTTATAATGCCTTTTGCATGAGTCAAATGAAAGTGTCTAGAGTGGAAGTTGTTGCATATGTCTTTTATGTGCAATTGCACAATGAAAGATTCAAAATACTTCTCGTTTGGTAGTAGTTTGATAGTAGAGTGATAGTAGGTGGGAGGTGGGGTAGAACAAGAGCTATCTTTACCACCATATTGCATTATCGTTTTTTCATACAAGAAAAGATGAGAACTAGCTTAAGATGGATGTTGGTATCATGGGTAAGGCAGTTGGTATGTGGGGTGGTGAGAGGAGAGGGGCCAACTACCATTGTTCTTAATAATCGGAGTAGTTAGAGAGGGGCAAAACATGGTGCAATAATAGGGATAGAGTGTGTTTTTCACGATTGAGGTATGAGATTGGTGGCTTGCCTACAACATTATGATAGAAAGATGTTAACATGATGAATAGATGTTGGATTGATGAAGATTCTTTTTATGAAGGAAAATGAAATCCACCTTTTCATGAGGATAATAGGAGTCTTTAAAAAACCCAAAACATTGAAAATATATAGTAGGCAATGTTTAAGCCTTAATTTGCCAAATAGTAGCAAAAATTCATCTTTAGTGATGGAATTTCTAGGGGTTGAGAAATGTGGTCTATTGCATCTTCAATTGGTCCCACGATTTAGGGTTCTTAAGCCAATGGGAATCACTTCTTTCTATCAACATTATTTTTGTTTTGAGAGCTTTTTTTTTTTTGTTTGATGGGAATGGATAGAGGACTTCATTTTTTGGCTTTATTGGGTTTGTTTTTGCTCACAAGGTGTAGTTGGGCAATAATACATTTGTCCATTGAATATCATTATATATCATATACCTAGATATTGAATAGGTATATCATATATGAGTGCTTGAAAAAACTTGGTTTGTGGTGTATTTTTCCCGATTGATATTAGAGGCTTAATATATTTGAAGCCCCCCCCCTCCTCCCAAAAAAAAATTTCACCTAGAAATTTGTAGGCGGGCAAAACACGATTTTTGTGCTTGTGATGTGTTTGTGCAGGCTAGATGAAAACACGATTTTTGATGTTCCTAGGGGATGGTTTCCCCTTAGAAAATGTTGGTTGAGATTGGCATTTTCAAGGGACAAAAAACATACTACAATTTTCCTATTTTTAGTATTGAAACTTTGAAGCATTGTTTGGTTGGGGGCCTACAATGAGTGAAAAATCAAAATCGATTAATTAATCCGGGGAAGTTGGGATAACCTTTGTTAAGAGTTTTGTAACCATGAAAAGGGTCACCAACGATAGAGGTTTTTTTTTTCTTTGCATGGTTTATTTATTGTACAGGTGGCGAAAAGGTAATAACCATACCCTTTGGAGAAGTTGTGGTGTGCTTTTTGGTTGTGAAACGTGTCGTTTCATGTGATGTGGGGGCCATGCATGGTGGCAAAAGCATTTGTCCGGCCGTGGTTGACTGGTTAGGTCAATGGGCGGAGATGGACGATGGGCAAATGGGTGGGCACCGGCGCCTGGGAGGTGGAAGAGGTGAAACGCACGATGGCATCATGGGTGATGGGGATGGTCATGTGGTTCATTGCCTCGTGCGGGAATGGACTTGGACTTGGAACAAGTAAAAAGTTTTGATCGAGTAGCCTAGCGCCGTTGGATTGGGACCTGGTTTACGGAGGCCGGTCACACGGGCGGCGCTATCACGCTTTTGGAAAGAGTCCGCTGGTTTTTGCCCTCTCTCTCCCCCGTCCCCATCGGTTTCGTCGCACAAACACTCACCGCGGCTGTTTTGGCTTTCTTTTCTCTCTCTTGCTTTCGTCTCTTTCGCTTCTCCGCGTTGCTGCGCCTGCCTGCCCTTCCAAGAGGGGGGCGACGACCAAACCAACGTATTTCTGGTCGTCTTGCCTCCGTTTACACACTTTCAACCAGCCGCCTGCCTGCAGGTAGGGTTATATTCTTCTGTTTGTTTCTCTGCCTCTCCCCTTCTGCCTGTGTATGCGCCATCGACCTCAGTATCCCATCATAAGCGAAGTTCTGCGGAAGGATTGGTGACTGTAGCCGGTAGCATTTCTTCCTTCTTCCCGCCGTTCTTTCCCTTTTGTCCTCCATCGCCTACAGGAAAGATATCTTCACAATGCTGCTTCGCTGATCCCGGAACACGCGGAACGGCAGATCTGGCTTCAAGAAAAACAAGGCCTTTGGGAATTAGACAGGTGGGTTAAGGCGAGAACCAGTTTAAAGCAGGCGCGGAGAGCAGCGTAAGCAGATGAAACCAGGGTGAAAAGGAGGCGACATTAGGATGCGGAAGGCTTTTTGCTTCTTTTTCCAAGGACGGTTGGACCTTGCTCTAGGCAGAAACGGGCCAAGTCGCGACCATTCACGCGGCCTGTTACAGCATCTGGCCTTACAGTGGACTTTCCAGAATGGTAAGTCCTTGTATGTTCGATGCCTCTTTCATGTCTGAAAGACATACAAAATTTATGCTTTGAAGATCAGGTACATGAAGTGCATCAACAAAGCATCGCTTCATCCTTCTTTGGGAAGTTTAGGTCCGCCTTCGTACATTCTTTGAGATGTCCTTTATACCTCTAGAATGTTAAAAGATTGTGCTTTGAGGATCAGGTGAAATTTAGAGAATGTGGTGGTACAGGTGGCACGCATAAATACCTCCTTTGCCCTTCTGGGAAGGACTTTTTTTTTGGGATTCTTTGGTTCAGGTTCATCGATTTTGCCGTCACAATTGATTATCATTGTGTTTGATTTCTTTTCTGCTCCCATTGTGAGTGTGCTTGATTTTCTTTGCTTCTACCATTTTTTGAGTGGCATTGTGCTTGACCTTATTTTATTACCTCCATACGTCAGGTGAAAGGAAGGCTGAGGTTGAGAGGAGAGGATAAGAACGTGCTGGAAGCTCTCAATAAGAAAAACGTTATCATGAAGTACGAGATGAATGTGGATAAGAGGAGCTTTTCTTTATCCTCTTCGGCACGAAGTGGTGGTGATGCTTTGAAGCAACAGGGGCCACTTTTGCAACCTAGAGATGAGAAATCTAGCAAGCTGAAAGATTACTGGAGTGCAAAGAATGAGGCAGTTAAAGTCAAGATTGACAGGCATGGAGCTGGACAGGTAGACTGGATTGATAACATTGCATCATGCCCTGTATATTATCCAACCAAGGAGGAGTTCACAGATCCTCTGCAATACATTCAGAAGATAGCTGCTGATGCCTCCAAATATGGTCAGGCTTTTAGCATCTTTTACAAGCATGGCTTAATTTTTGGAAGTTACCCCTCTTCATTGCAGCGTGCTCTGTCTCATGATGTTTGGGATTTCTGCAGGCATATGCAAGATTGTCTCTCCTGTGGTTGCATCTGTACCAGCAGGAATGGTTTTGACCAAAGAGCAGTCTGGCTTTAAGTTCACCACTAGGGTACAACCAATGAGGCTTTCAAACTGGGATAAGGATGACAGAACTACCTTCCCTATGAGTGGACGGTGAGAAGAACATTCATCTCATGACAGGTCACTACTTTTACGAGGCAGTGATTGAACTGATTGTTTGCCTTATGACTGCAGCCATTACTCCTTGACTGAGTATGAGAAAGTGGCCAACAAAGTTTTTGCTCGCAAATTCTCAACGGCTGCAAGTCTCCCCACCCGATTTGTTGAGGCTGAGTTTTGGAAAGAACTTGTTTTCGGAAAGACACGCACAGTTGAATACGCTTGTGATGTTGAAGGCAGTGCCTTTTCAGGATCTAGCATGGACCCTTTGGGACAAAGCAAGTGGAATTTGAAGGTTTGCCTTTGTTTCTTCTCTCATTAATTTGAGTACTGTCTAGCTGTGGACTGTTGTGTCTGCAAAGGAAAAAAAAACATGTCTGCAGCTAGTTTCCCTTGATGAATGATCTGAAGGTTATGTGTGCTATTAAGTTTGGGATTGACCTTTCTTGTTTGACTGTTTAATACAGGGGATATCTCGACTGGCAAATTCCACTCTGCGCCTTTTGGAAATTGCTATACCAGTATGTCTTCACTATGTTTCAAGGGTTTTTTTTCCAGTGGTTTCCTTTCACATATGTAGGCCAAACAGCTCAAAATATACTGGTTGAAACTTTTTGTAGGGTGTAACAGAACCTATGCTGTACATTGGAATGCTTTTCAGTATGTTCGCATGGCACATCGAAGACCATTATTTGTACAGGTGTACTATTGGAATTTGTGTTTTGAGGACTGCAGTAGGGTCTTTAAGTTGTTTGTTTTTTAGCGTTAAGTTGCAGATTCATTTATTAGTCTATTACACCCTAGATGTGAGAGAGAGCACAAAAGACATGTTGCAAAAAATAAAAGAAAATAAATCTAAACTAACCTTACTCTACACACAAAAATCGACAAAGAGCTACATCTTGGAGAGCTGCATGTAAGTACTTATACACAAGAGGAAGAAAACTTTCTAAATTTATAAAAAACATGTACAATGCTCCTTATAGGAGTTCCATCATGCTAGAAATAGACTAGCATCTAATCTTATCAAAAGTTTCCTAAAAATAAATGCATGAGATCCGACTATCGTTTCAACCATATAATATCCAACTTATCCAACAAGACTTTATTGAAACACAACATTTATCATTGAAAGCGAATGACCATACACAATCTTTGTGAACATTCTGTACAGAGAACGTTTTTTTGGGGAGGAAATTCTAATTTCTCTCAAGGTCTTTGTCAGAACTGGCCTATGTGACTCAAACAAGGTGGTTCCAAATGTAGTGAACGATACGTTTAGTACGTTTGGAAAACGTGTTGAAAAGATTCCAAACATAGTGAACGTTGCCCTCGATATATATATATATATACAAAATTTATAGCTTACTTATAAAATTTTGAAATATGAAGTTTGAAGATTCATCAATGAACATTAAAGCACTTACTAATACTATACAACCTTTAGTTTCAATTTTGTGAGAGAGAGAGAGAGAGAGAGAGAGAGAGAGAGACTTGAGTGCGTGCGGGGGAGAGAGAGAGAGAGAGAGAGAGAGAGAGAGAGTTGAGCGCCGCATAGAGATGCCCGCAGGAGAAGACTTGAGCGCCGCACAGAGGTAGCCACACGCACGTAAGGAAAAGCAAAAAAAAAAAAACGACGTTGACTTGCGTTCGTTTTTTTAACTCTGGATGTAACTATGGACTCAAACATGCAAGTGTTCGTTTAAAATAGGATGTCCTGCACATGTGGGTACTCATGGATGTAGGGCAGCAACTGTAACGGGTGTCATGGGGACAATAGGCAGTATTCGGGCAGGTTGGACATCCAATAGCTGTCCTTTAACCTTACATGCCCAGGAGAGGCACCCAAGGGCCGGGCACATTTTTTGCCTAAATATGAATGCGGTAAATGACTTTTATGAAATTATTTTTGGGCTTGCAAAAGGCTAGCTGACTGGAGGAGTTATGAGCCTACAAAAAGCAGGGCTGGGGTCAGATCTTAGTTGGGTTCAGATCTTAGCATTGAGTCATGGATCTGCAGTGTCAAGTTCCCTTGGAGCAGCCAAGCCTGGATCAACAGTTAGCAGCCCTAGCACAGCAGGCTTTAGCCGTGTACATGTTGGAGCAGCAAGAACAATCAAGTCACATGTTGCAGTAGCTTAGCACAGTGTTCAAGAGTCCAGATCTTAGCAATCATTGTAAATATTCATGCTTTGCTTTTAATAGTTTAGTAGACTATGTGAATCTTCTCTTTGTCTCTCTGTGCGTGAATCAGCGTTAATTACAGCACATAGTCAGCACGCTCTGTCTAGCATGTTATACTTCCCTTTCGTGCGACAAGAAATGGACAGATGTCAACTCATCCCTCAAGGATGGATGTTAGGGAAGTGTGAAGCTGCACATTATGGAGCATACCCTCTTTGAATTAGATTTGCCATGCCATGGCCCGTGCGTATTGCAGATTGTGGACATTGGCAGCCTATGGCTTGCCAAGTTGTACATTCTTTTAGTACTAAATGAATATATTGAAACTCAGCTATCTCTCTCTCTTCTTTCCCATCTCTTGCTTGAGTTTTGCATCTTCATGTTCCAAGGTGTATAGGGCTGAAAAAAGATTCCCAGAGCTTTCGCATGTGATAATTCCTATAATAGAACCTTCAAAAGGTTGTCTTGACTCAGCACCTATGGGCTTCCCTCGTGCTCAGATTTCAGCAATAAACATCAGTTTCCAGCATTTACAGGTCTTGTACCTGGGCCTACATGTGTGTTTTCTATTTGCTTCACTTTCTTTCAAGGGCTGTCCTACAACCTTATGAAAAGGTTAAATTGGGCCTGACGCTCAAGTCTTGGCCACTTGCACACACACTGAGGAGTCGGTTAGGTCTCCTGATTACATAACCACCAAAGGCCACAAAGCAATCCGCTCATTATAGGATGTGTAGCAATTGGTAGATCTATTTGGGCTTTGCATTGATTAAATTTGAAACCATGGTGCTTAACTGTGCTAGGCAACAGGACATGTTGGAAGGTCATGGCCTGGCCGTTTACATACCACATGCATAATAGAAGACTAGGGCCATTATCATCCCTCCACCAGTTTTCGTGGCTTGGAAGGGATTAGAGTGGTGGAGGTTAAGCGCGTAGTGGCGTGAACACTACTGGGATGGGTGGCCTCTCGAGAAGTGGCCCCAAATTTCGAACATGGTATCAGAGCCAGGGAGGGCATGTTGGGATGATGTTAGCGGAGCTGGTTGACTTGCCAATTCCTCTCGGTGGACTTGAACGAAGGCCGAATGCGTGTATGACTAAGAATACGTCATGCTGGTATGCCTGGAGTAATCACTAGCAGGCAGGCATATGCTGGAATAGCCGGGTGACATGTTGCTAAAGAGAATGTGGGGGAGAGGGAGAGCTTTAAACCCTAGCAAGCAAACACACACACACAAGAGAGAGCAAGACATGAGAGATGGATAGCTGAATTTTCTTCTATCTTCTTCTTCTCTACTCAACCAACATAACATAAAGATAAGAGCACACTATATGGGTTAGTACTCAACCACTACAACTGTAACTCGCGACGGGTGCCCGGGGGGCTAGGGCCTTTGACACACTTGTTGATACCGTCAATGCATATTAAAACATTTAAACATGGCCACAGCCGTAACACATATCCATCATCACTTTGCATAAAACATAAAAGCTGGATAAAACATCCACAAATGCTGAAAATGGAGCTTGCACATGTGACACTGCATAGAGGCCGGACTGGGCCGCCCCCCCCCTCCCCCCCCCCCCCCTGAGTATTTTATTACCCAAGGAGAAATATAACATGTACAAGCTTTGAGGGCCTTACTCTCTCCACGGGAGATGCCGGATTATCCATATACAAATGCCATAACACAGCCCAACACGAGGCAACCAAGCCGGAACATAGGCTGTAGAAATGCGAGCCAATAATATAATCCATATACCTCCGTGTGGATACTGATTCTTCCCACGGATCTTCATGCAATAGAGCTGGTACAACAAGTACAACGCTCCATTCAACCGGTATAGCAGGTACAATGGTTGTTACAGTTGGTACAGTGGCTGTTACAGTTGGTACAGTGGCTGGTACAGCAAGTGCAGTGGTTGGTATAGTAGGTACATTGTTGGTACAACAAGTACAAATGACTGGTACAGTAGGTAGTGGCTGGTACAGTAGGTACAGTGGTTGGTATAGCAAGTACAATGGTTGGTACAAGTGGTACAATGGTTGGTACAGTAGGTGCAGTAAGTACAAGGATTGGTACAACAAGTATAGTGGCTAGAAATTATAATAAAATGATTAAATACCCTTGCCTTCAGTATTTCTTCGCGATGAAAGCCTCCAAAACAGTCCCCAATAGCTGGTATTCTTCATGGGCAGCCTTTAAGAAAGAGAGTAGCCATCATTAGGGCAGCCTGTAACGGTGGTAGAGACTAGTGTGCAGCAAGAGAGCCTCCATTAATGAAGAGAGAGGGCTCCAATTTATAGATTTGGGCTCCCATGAGTGAAAATGGAAAGAGAAGGCTATGATGACAAGTGGAGAGCCACACAATAGCTGGAGTGACAAGTGTGAGGCCACTTGTCTCACTTCGATCCACTTTCTAACAAGTGTGAGGCCACCTGTCTCACTTTGATCCACTTTGTTGCCACATGTCCTAATCTAAGAGATGGGTTCTCCCATAATCTTTACTTGCCAACTAGTAGACATTCTGTCATATGCACTTTGCCAACTCTTGGTATCTGCTCAATTCCAGATGTAATGACGTCAGAATTTCCATCGGAGTTGGGCTAAAAATAGGAACTCTCCTAAATTTTAGGAGTGTGGTCCTTTGTATTCTAGGATAATCCCCCATTCCCAAAGCTTGTCCTTTCCAAATATTTAGATATCTTGGAGTCCACCAGACTCTTTTCATACTGGGAAATGTCCAGGCTGGTGACAACAACATACAAGGGTCGGTCCATAATGTGAACCCGACTGAGCTGGCGCTATAACTATGCCAGTCTCTAGTAATCCAAAATGGCTGTCACACAGCCTCTCATTGCACTGGCCGCATATCACCCATAATCTCACCAACCATGCTAGTGGTGTAGATGCGGAAGCTATCACCCAAGCAGGTCATCAATGTCCGCCGTAGCACTAGTTGAGCTCGATATCTCAACACTCCCCCTCGAGGTCAACTCCACACACTGCACTCCAAGTAAGCTCCTAAACCTGTGGAGCTTCTCTGTGCCCAATGCCTTCGTGAAGATGTCAGCTACCTGATCCTCTGTGGTGACATATACCAGATCTACATCTCCTGCAAGAGAACCTTCTCCCTCACAAAGTGATAATGCACCTCAATGTGCTTCGTTCTAGCATGATATACTGGGTTACTGGCCAATAGTATGCTGCTCATGTTGTCACAATATATGACAACTTCCCTATCCACGGGCTCTCCCATGTCACCAAGTAGCTTCTGCAACCAAGTTACCTCACAAGCTGGCATAGCAGCATCCCTGTACTCTGCCTCTGTACTCAACTTCTTGCTGCCCCAACTCACAGCAGCACTTCAAATGAGAACATAAAATGTAACACGCGGAAGCTCTGATAGTCTTCTTTCAGCCCTAAACACTACTGGAAAACATCTGATGCAAAACGCAAATATGGAGAGAGAGTGGAGAGAGAGAGATGTGCTGGAAAATTCAGTATATTTCATATAGTACAAAAAGGGTACTCTAGTTCTACAGCCAGAGGCTGCCTTATAAAAGGTGAACATAACCAAAATCTAGCCTAATACTTGATCCACTCCATAGGGGAGAGAATGATTCTAATAATGAGCACTCTTCCTTTTATAGTAGGCTTGGACACTTTGGTGTACTGGTTGACTGCTGGTCGGCCAATCTTATATGCTTTAAATGCCCTTTTCAATGCTGCCCGACTGGTGGTCTTCTTCGATCCTTAGTCGCCACTGCCGCCTTGTCCTCTGGAGTGCCTGCAGCCGCCTTGCCCCCTCTGGTACAGCCGACAATGTTGGAATTAGGGTTGCAGGAATGCACACACAACTTCAAGAAGATGAGGAAGCTTGAGCACAACACAGTAGTGTATTATGAGTGCCAAAAATGAAAGATTAACAAGCCCTAGAAGATAATGGGCGTATATACAATGCACGGGGGAAAAAACCTCCTAGTGAGGGAAAAAGTGCCCCGGCGGTCCTAAGTGTGTTCACACACATCACTACTATAATATGGTAACAAATCCCCCCTGGAGTGATGCGGTGAACAAGAGCTAGCACTCATGTATAGGGAAGTGTCTAGCTATGTGGACGAATCCACAAAAGGGAGTAAGCCCAAAGCTTTGCGAAAAGCTTCGAACTTCTCACGAGGCAGATCCTTTGTGAAAAGGTCTGCAAGGTTATCCTGTGTTGGCACATAAGCCAAACTGATCTCTCCTGCAGAGAGTCTCTCCCTGACATAATGGTAGTGCACCTCAATGTGCTTCGTACGAGCATGGAACACTGGGTTCCGCGCAACTGCCAATGCGCTCTGACTGTCAGTGAAGATGGTGGTGGCAGATGGCTGCCCAACACCCAAATCAGCCATAAGGCGTCTGAGCCACACACACTCAACCGTAGCTGTGAAAGCTGCCCTGTACTCAGCTTCACAACTAGAAGTGGCCACAGTAGGCTGCTTCTTGCTCAACCATGATATGCATGAGCTTCCAAGCATGAAGCAAAAACCACTCGTGGACACGCGTGTGTCATAACAACCAGCCCAGTCAGAATCTGAAAAAGCATGTAAATCTGGCGGCAATGATCCCCCCTTGGGATAAAACAACCCAAGATGCCGAGTACCACTCAAATAGCGAAAGATACGCTTCACTGCCTGCCAATGCTTAATGCCTGGGCTATGCATAAATCTGCTCACCTGTGAGACTGCAAACTGAATGTCTGGCCTCGTAATGCATACATAAATGAGGCAACCAACAGCTGTCTGATAGAGTGTGACATCAAAGTGATCTCCAGCATCATGAAGACTCAACTTCAAACCTGTCTCCATTGGAGTAGCAATAGGCTTGCAGTCTTCAAGGCCAAATCTCCGCAACAATGTTTCAATATACTTTGTCTGACACAAAGCAATACCTCCATCACACTGCTTAAATTGTATCCCCAAATAATGATGCAAATGCCCCAAATCTGACATCTCAAAAGAGGCATTCAAATCAGCCTTAAAATCAGCAATATGACTCTCATTTGGTCCTGTGAGCAGCATGTCATCGACATAGAGAGCAATGATTAGATGTACACCATCCACACGTTTAACATACAAAGTGCTTTCTGTTGGACTATTCTGAAACCCATGTGCAGTCAAATATGCATGTATTTTTTCATACCAAGCTCCTGGAGCTTGCTTTAAACCATATAAAGCCTTTTTTAACCTGCACACTTTGTTTTCCTGCCCTCTTTGAACAAAACCACGAGGCTGCGATACATACACCTCCTCATGCAAATCTCCATTTAAGAACGCAGTCTTTATGTCCAGCTGATGTACATTCCAACCATTATGAGCTGCTAATGCACAGATGCTACGAACAGTGGTCATACGACATGTGGGAGCAAAAGTCTCATGAAAATCAATGCCCTTCTCTTGAGCATAACCTTTTGCAACAAGCCTAGCCTTATGGCGATCCACTGTGCCATCAGGCTTACGCTTCAATTTGTATACCCACTTAGTGCCAATGGCCTTCTTGCCAGGGGGCAAGTCACATAAAGACCATGTACCATTCTTCATAATAGCATCGTATTCTGCTTGCATAGCAGCCATCCAATTTTCTGAACTTTGTGCCTCATCAAATGAAACAGGCTCACTTTCATCGCACATACTAGAAACAGCCAATGCATAACAATCTGACGCATAAGAGGCACCATGAGAGGCAAAACGAGTGCGACTAGACAAAGGGGCATCCAACTTGCTGTCACGCAAAGTCTGCACCAGCCATCTAGGCATATTCCTAGAGCCCTCAATCTCTTGTCTCTCATCCTCAAGTGCATCATGCACATCTGCATCAGATATAGGCTGATCTGTGCCATCATTTAAAACTTGCATAGGCTGAAAAATTGCCTCATGAGGTATTGCACTTGACTGTGCACCACTGAAAAGAGGCAACAATGTATCATAGACATCACGTGAGCTGATATCTGTCTCCTTAGTACATGAAACCAAGGGCTGAACTGCATCTTCCACAAATACAACATCACGGCTAACCAAAATGCGCTTTGTCTGTGGATGATACAAACGATAGCCTTTGCTCTCAGCACTATATCCAACAAAAATACATTTGACAGCTTTGTCATCCAATTTTCTGCGATGTTGCACAGGCACTAATGCATATGCCAGGCAACCAAAAACACGTAAATGGCCAACAGATGGCTTGCGGCTATGCCAAGCCTCATATGGAGTGACAACCTGTAATGCTTTGGTGGGACACCTGTTTAGTACATAAGTGGCACACATGACAGCCTCAAGCCAAAAACCATGTGGTAGACTTTGACTCTTAACCATACATCTTGCCATTTCCATGAGAGACCTGTTTTTTCTCTCAGCCACACCATTTTGCTGTGGTGTATACGGCACTGTACATTGGTGTTTTATCCCACGCTCAGCCAGAAATGCATTAAATTCTGAAGACATATACTCCCCCCCTCGATCTGAACGGAGGGTGCCCATCTTACTTTCTGACACATTTTCAGCCATAACCAAAAACTGTTTGAAGCACAAAAACACTTCGGACTTTGCCTTCAAAGGATATACCCATGCATGCCTGGTAAAATCATCAATGAAAGTCACGAAGTAAAGGTAGTTTCCAAATGATGGAGTTTGCATGGGACCACAAACATCACTGTGAACAAGCTGCAATCTGCGTTCAGCTCTCACTGATCCATCTTTGGGAAAGGAAGCACGCTGCATTTTACCCAATATGCAGCCCTCACAAACATGCTTGACAGGTGCCTCAAGCTTAGGCAAAGAAGACACCATTTCAGATTTCTGCAGGCGCAGCAAACTTGCAAAATTCAGATGACCAAAACGTGCATGCCACAGTTTTGCATTTGAAATAGCCTGCGTATCCATAATAGCACATGCTGAATCCTCTACACATTTGCCATCCATATTGAGCTTATACAGCCCTCGACATAGTGAACCAGATGCTACAATGATGTCACCACAAGAGAGATCATGAACAGTACATCTGTCATCCACAAATTTTACAACCAAACCTGTTTTGGCAAATGCGGAGACTGACAGCAGATTCTTTTTGATCCCTGGCACATACAATGCATCAAAAAGTGTAAAGGTGTTGCAATTTGCAACATTCAGCACAATCTGTCCAACTCCTTTAACGGGATAAGAGGAGTTATTGGCACAAGTGACAGTATTCTCTGTGGGAGCAGACTCAAGGAAAGTGAATAAACTGCGCTGCGAGGTGATATGCTTAGTGGCACCACTGTCAAAGTACCATACATCTGAATCTACTGCAGACATACATGTGTCATGCAAAGATGGGTCATAACTGCACTGCGCATTGAATGCCCATTCTGTATCTTGAACAACATTAGCAGATTCATTGTTAGAAGGAGAGGCATCTGCAACAGCCATACCAGCCTCTTTCTTCTTAGCCTCTTTCGCAGCCAGCTTAGGACACGCTTTGATGACATGATCATTTCCCTTACAGTACTTGCAAAATGTCTTCTGTTTGTCACCCTTCTTCTCATCTTTGTCTTCCTTCTTTGGTTGCGCAGCATTTGCAGATTTCTGCTTACTAGAAGAAAAGACATCTTTACCTTTCCCGCTTCTCTGACTAGCAACGAAAGCTTGATCTGCGACACGCATAATATTCCTGTTTTGCCTTGACTGGTCTTCTTGCAGCAAAACAGAAACTAACTCCTCAAATGATAAGGCATTGGGATTGCCTTTCATCATCAAGCGAAGAGTGGAAGCAAAACCCTGATAAGAATCGGGTAGACCATTCAAAACAGTCTGCACAAGTGAACTGTCTGACAGGATTTCATCTGCAGAAATGAGCTGCTCTTTGAAATCCTTGATCTTTGTCAAAAAGCTATCCATAGAATCACCTTCGTTCATATGCTCACTCTCCAACTGTTTTCGGAGGTAAGCAACACGAGCCTCATTTCTTGCCTGATACAATGTGGCAAGTACATCCCAAGCATCCTTAGAAGTCCTGCAGGAGCGAATATGTGGGATAATGGTACGTTTGACAGACAGCGCAATCAAGGCATGAGCCTGCGCATCTCTACCATCCCAACGAATCTGCTCTGCTGAAAGTGGTGGTTCTCGAACAGCTGCTACAGCACTTGTGCCTGCACCATCATCAACAGTACCTGTTTCTGATGTGTTTGCAGCATTCCCAGCCACAATAGGACGTGCATCAATACCCTGCACAATGTTCCATAACCCCTTTGCTACCAATACATGTCGCATCATATATGCCCACAATGGATAGTTGGTGCCATCCAACTTATCCTCAGCAGCCAACATGCGGAATACATCATTGTTGTCAGCCATGGCCAATGACTGTACTACTAGATGTAAATGCTGTCTGTAAGAGGTAAACCTGTATAAAATCGACCTGTGCTATGCAGCACAGCCCAAAACAGACGAATGGGCACCTGTCCTGCAGATTTTAATCTTGACAGAAAATCTGCACAGTAGGACGATTTTGCCTGCGCAGTACTTGGAATGCAAAAACGGAGGGCGAAATGACTTCAGATCAAAATTCTGAAACGAACGAGCCCCACGGGCTCTCCCACGGCATATACTAACCTGCAGACGCTCGTGAAACCTCGTCGCAATCGGAGGAGATGAAGCGGCAGGTGCCGGTGATGCTGCCCGGGAGGAGGAAGCCTGCTCTGATACCAATTGTTGGAATTAGGGTTGCAGGAATGCACACACAACTTCAAGAAGATGAGGAAGCTTGAGCACAACACAGTAGTGTATTATGAGTGCCAAAAATGAAAGATTAACAAGCCCTAGAAGATAATGGGCGTATATACAATGCACGGGGGAAAAAACCTCCTAGTGAGGGAAAAAGTGCCCCGGCGGTCCTAAGTGTGTTCACACACATCACTACTATAATATGGTAACAGACAACACCAAGTCATGCAGCCGACAGGGTTTTTTCCCTTGCTCATCATGTGCCGGCTCCTGCCTTCCTCTGGTTCAGCCGATCCCATGTCCTGGCTTCTAACGCATGGTTATGAAGCTCCTCCAGGCCTTGCTCTGAATGCCTCTTGTGCTCCTATCTGGTTCATAGTCTTTATCTGGCTGCCTTTTCTGGATCAGCGTCTGAAGTTTGTCCATGGCATTGATCATGCACATGACATAAAACCACTGGTAGATCACCTGTCTGCAATACTACCAGCCTAATCAGCATCTGTGTACCCATGCAACTGCATCGCTGTACCGGTCTCATAGAAAAGTCCATAATCAACTGTGGACTTAATGTAGTTGAGGATCCGTCTAGCTGCATCCAAGTGTGGCTTCCTAGGGGCCTGCATAAACTGACTCACAAGTCCAACAACATAGTTCAAGTCTGGCCTTGTAATGTCATGTAGATCAAACTATCCACTATGCGCCTGTATGTAGTGGGGTCCTCCAAAAGCTCACCTATATCTGCGGAAAGCTTTGTGTTCTGCTCCAATGGCACTGAAATAGGCTTACAACTTGTCATATCATACTTGGACAATATGTCCATGATGGGGAGAAAACAGAATTAGGGTTTAGAGTTCATTCATGGGAGACATACACAGAGAAGCAAGGGAGAGAGAGAGAGAGAGAGTTGTGGGGATAAGTCAACTCATGAAGCATGAGTGTGTGACTCCCCTATCACACATGTATATTGCACTAGTACACATAGTGCACTTAGTACATTAAAAGTACTAAGTGTACTATGTACTATAACTTATGGGCTTGTACACACTATAAGGGTGGGCATAACGCCTTTACCCCAACAACCTCCCACTTAAAGGCAAAGTGCCCTTAAGTAAAGGAAAAGAAAAAATCAGCATGTACATGATAATATACAAGGCCATATCAAGGCTGAAAATGGCCTCATCCAATGCCCATCAAGTGTCTGCAATGAGCAAACCGCTCCGGAGGCAAACTCTTCGTCAACAGATCAGCCGGGTTGTCATCCGTATGAATCTTAACAAGCTGAATTTGCTTGTTCTCTATCACCTCTCTGATGAAGTGATACTTCACATCCACATGCTTCGTCTTTGCATGAAAGACAGGGTTCTTTGCCAACTGGATGGCACTCTGACTATCACAATGCAACAATGGAATATTCCCTGTATAGCCCAAATCAACCACTAACCGAGATAGCCATAATGCCTCCTTGCAAGCCTCTGTGGCTGCAATGTACTCGGCCTCTGTAGTAGATAAGGCAGTGCACTTCTGCATCCTGGATATCCATGACACAGCACCTCCTGTGAATGTAAATACATAACCGGTAGTAGACTTCCGGTTATCTGGATGACCGGCATAATCCGAATCCGTGTAACCATGCACTAATGCATCCTGTTTGCCAAAACATATGCACATATCCTGTGTGCCCTTCAGGTATCTCATGACACCTTTCACTGCTTCCCAATGCTTCTTGCCAGGGTTGGCCATGTATCTAGAAACCACTCCCACTGCAAATGCAATGTCCGGCCTAGTAGCAACCATGGCATACATGAGACTGCCACAAGCTGAAGCATACGGAATCTTGGCCATATCAGCCCTGTCACTATCCGACTATGGGCTGTCCATAGCACTGAGTTTCACATATGGAGGCAAAGGAGTACTAGCTTTCTTCCCCCCGTCCATATTGAACCTCTGCAAGACTTTGCCAATGTATTCCTTCTGAGACAAATACAACACATGCTGATTTCTGTCCCGAAGTATCCGCATACCCAAGATGTGATTTGCATCACCCAAATCCTTCATATCAAAGGTTTGATGCAGCCTCTGCTTCAAGGCATCCATCTCTTTACGAGATTTCCCGGCAATCAACATATCATCAACATACAAGATGAGGATCAATAGACTGCCATCCAAAGCTTTCTTGGTGTACAAGCAGTGATCTATGTCACTTCTCCTGAATTTCTGAGATTTCATGAATGTATCAAATTTATGATACCATTCTCTTGGTGCCTGTTTGAGCCCATAAAGACTCTTTTTCAGCTTACATACAAGCTTCTCCTTTCCACTTACTGCATAACCCTCTGGCTGCTGCATATATATCTCCTCATGGAGATCACCGTGAAGAAAAGCAGTCTTCACATCCATCTGAATCAAGTCCAGATCATCATGTGCAACCAAAGCCAACACAGCTCTAAGTGTGGTCATTTTGACCACTGGAGAGAAGATCTCATCAAAGTCCACACCATATTCCTGCTTGAAGCCCTTAGCCACTAACCTGGCTTTGTATCTTGGCTTTGCATCTGATGCAACTTTGAGCCTGTATACCCACTTGCATGGCAAAACCTTCTTGCCTGCAGGCAAATGCACCAACTTCCATGTTTCATTTTTATGCAGAGAATCCATCTCTGACTTCATGGCACGCTCCCATAGAGCTTTGTCTGCCCTCTGTAAAGCCTCCTTATAACATGAGGGCTCCCCACAGTCAGTGAGCATCAAGTAGTCAACCCCTGGAACAAACCTGTCAGGGGCTCTGGAGGGTCTAGTGGACCTCCGTACCCAATGACCATCATTTGCAGGTTGCTGTCCAGCCTGCATATCACCCATTGGTGGCTCCTGTTCCATGCCATAAGGCTGAAAAATCATGCCCGGTATCTCCTCCAACTGTGGTATATCCATAGGGATAACTTCTGCCATCTCTGGCTGTCCATTTGGACCATTTTCAGCACCATTTAAGGGCTGGTTTTCCTGCTGTAATGGCTGATTTACAGCCCTTTGTTGTTGTCCATGATGTCCATCATCATCAAAGATGACTCTGCCAGGCTCCTGTTGCCTTGCAGGCTCCTTATACATGCATGTTTCATCAAAAATGACATCATTGCTGCGTATGATCTTTCTATTCATGGGATCCCAAAGTCTATACCCCATTTCACCTCTGTCACCATATCCTAGGAATATGCATTTGTGAGACTTAGGATCAAGTTTGGTGCGCATTTCCCTGCGTATGTGCACGTACGCAACGCAACCAAACACTCTCAAGTGCTTGTATGACGGAGGCTTCCCTGTCCATACTTCTTCTGGCACTTTCCCACCAAGCCTCGTGTTAGGTGACCTGTTTATAAGGTGAACGGCTGTCATAACAGCTTCAGCCCAAAAACCATGAGGTAATGCAGCATGTGACAACATAGAACGGACCTTCTCCTGTATGGTCCTGTTCATGTCCTGAAACTGTTTGGACGTATACTCTCCACCATTGTCGGAACGCAAAGCCTTCAGTGTTTTGCCAGTTTGATTCTCAACAAGAGCAACAAACTTCTGAAACACTGAGAATGTATCACTCTTCAAACGAAGAGGATAAACCCACATCTTGCGTGTGGCATCATCTATAAAAGACACAAAATATTTTGCCCCTCCCAAAGAAAGCTGAGGCATCTCACATACATCTGTATGCACAAGCTCTAACTGAGCATCTTTCTGACCAAGAGCTTTCTTGTGGGGGGACTGTAGTTGCCTACCATATATACAATGCTCACAAAACTGAAAACTTGAAAACTTTAGAGAAGGCAAGTAACCCAAACGAGACAATTGCTCCATTCCTTTGACACTCATGTGTCCCAGCCGGCTATGCCACATAGAAATTTCCGGCAGCTCGGTTGCATTTACATTAGCATGGTGACAAACACCTGCATGCATGAAATAAAGAGTGTCCACCTTAGAGCCTCTGGCAACAACCAGTGAGCCCTTACTAATTTTCCACTTTCCACTACCAAATGTGGTAACATAATCAGCATCATCAAGCTGTCCAGTAGAAAGCAGATTCTTCTTGATCTCAGGCACATGCCTGACATCATGGAGCATAAGCTGTGAGCCATCTGAAAATACAAGCCTCACATCACCTCTGCCAAGTATCTTGCATGCATGGTTATCACCCAAATAAACCACTCCTTCATTGCCAACAGTGTACCTGACAAACAAGTCTCTGCAACCTGTGACATGAAAGGAGGCACCTGAATCAATGATCCATGAGTGCATACCATGACCACCTGTAAGAAGTGAATGGGCATCAAGTGAAGAAGTAAATAGGACCTCATCCTCACTGCCACCTGCATGTGACACATTGATTTCTTCAATCTTGACTCCACTTTTGCCCTTTGGCTTTACATCTTTGGCTTCATCCTTCTCTTTGTCTTTGCCTTTTCCCTTTTCTTTTTGATCATTTTTCCATTTGTAGCATTGCTTTTTAATGTGTCCCTTCTTGCCACAATAATGGCATTCCAAATCCTTTTTGGAGCAAGACTTGCTCCTTCCCCTTTCTTGGCTTTTCCCCCTTTGCTGGGATCTCCCACGTGCATTCATTGCATTGGACTTTCCAACAGAGTTGTTCTTCCTGTTCATCTCTTCTTGAAGAAGAGCACCCTCAACATCTGCATATGACAGCATAGCATTCGAATTGCTAGTGGCTGTCCTGAATGTGTCCCAACTCTCTGGCAAAGTGCATAACAAAAAAGTGGCTTTGAACTCATCGTCCATTGCCAACTTTTGATTAATGACTTGGCTGACAATACCATTAAACTCATTGAGATGGGCTGTCATAGATGCCCCTTCCTTCATCTGAAGACCTATGAGTTTCTTCAACCAATACACTTTGCTTGAGGCACTTTGTTGGGCATACAAGTCCTGCAATCTCTGCCACATTCCCCAAGCTGTCTTCTCTTCACGAATGCTGAAAAGTAATGAGTCTGACACAGACAACATGATAGTAGATCTTGCCAGCTCATCCATATCTTCCCACTCTTCAGCAGTAAGAGAAGCGGGCATCACACCCCTTTCTTTGATAGGCTTATGCTGCTTTTTCTGGAGCAACACATTGTAGCACTGGGTTTGCCAAATATCATAGTTATGCGATCCTTCAAGCTTCTTGATGTGAAGCAATGAAGAGCTCTCACCTGTGGTTGCCATAGCAAAATGCAACCTGTCAATGCCTGACTCCCTGCAAATGTGCAAACACTGCACCAAAAGCACACAAAGTGCTCACAGTTTTTTTTTTCTCCCAAAGTTTATCTCCCACTGCGGAAGCAAGAATGCAACTTTTCTCCCACTTTTTGTGATGAAATCACCAAAATCTGGTTGCTGCAGATTTTGGACAGCACTTTAAATGTGCTCTTTTGCCCTTCCAAAGTACTGTACAGCAGTACCAAGTGCTCACCAATGATGTACCAAACCTGTCCCGGCAAGTACAGCAGTTGAAATTGAACCTTTTGGTCACTCAAAACAGTGTACAGCCATGCCAAAACTTGCACAAAGCTGTGCCAAATCTGTACCAGCAGGTACAGTAGCAATAAATGCTCTCCTGGCTGTCCAAATGAGTGAAAATCAGATTTTTACAGTCCTGTACACTGCATAAAACAGTCCCGAACAGAAATTGGGCAAAAGCTCCTTGACTGCAAGCTGATTTTTGAGGATTCAAGGCATAAATGTCTTGCCTGCTGCTTTGCCAAGCTCAACAAGCATGAAAACTTGAAAAGCCCCTTGATTTAAGATCAATTTCTGATCATACATGGTACATTGACGCACATGAAGGCATCCAGAGTGTTCACGATGCTTCCCCCTGGCCACATATACATCCAATACATGAAAGCCCCTTGATTTACAGGCACATTGAGTGCTTGTAAGGCATCAGCACATTATCCACAGCATCAAATGCGATTGCCTGCATGCAAATCAACCAAATCGGCACAAAAGCCCCTTGATTTGCACTTCAATGTGCTGCAATTTTGCTAAAATGTGCGATTTTTCACATCATACAGCATGTATGAGTGCTTAATTGCACAATTACATCAAAAGCCCCAAATTTCAACATCCAATTTCCTGCAAATTGATCCTGATTGTGACCAATTTCCTGCAAATTGATCCTGATTGTGACCAATGTCACCCAATTTTGCCAATTTTGCTCAAAATTGAGCAATTCGACACCTGTATCTGCTCAATTGTTGATTGTACTTGCTCAATTGCAAATCCCAAAAAAAATTTGAGGAAAATACCTTGTAATTTTTTGATTTTTTTCTCTGATTTGCAGGCGAATTTGGTGCTGTAGTTCGCTTCTGGCCTCTTCACACACAGGCTAATGGAGAGTCGAGATGCTGCCTGCCTGTGTCAGAGATTCGAAGGACACCTGCTCTCATGTCTTGGCCTTGAGGGAGTTGTTCTCCTTAACTCTCCTGCGGTTGTCCAGCTTGACAAAGCGCTGGAGCTCCTGCATGGTCATGACCTCGGGGTTACGACGCTCGAGCTCGCTGAGGGGTAGAGGACGGTGGAGAAGGGTGAAGAGCCAAGCAAGATAGTCAGCGTCGGGGCGGATGGAAGGGTCGGCACCCTCCTTCAAAATGTTGGCGCCCAGCACGGCCTTGGCCCGGATCTCCTTGTCCACGGTCGGGCCCACGGGGGTCTCTGCTTTGACCTTCTTGGACTTGGCAGGGGAGGCCTTGGTGGCGGCCTTGCCACCGCCGGCTACCCTCAGGCGCAGGCTGGACTGTACCACCCTGCCGCGAACTCCTCCGCCTAGACCTCGCTACACGTGTTTGTTACCACACTCGCCTGACAGCTTCGCTTGCGTATCTTTACGCCATCGCTCATAGCGCCACTCGCCTAGGTGTGCGCTTATGTTCTCTCCAACGCCCGCCACTTCTGTTTCGGCTCACCTGCCTGCACTTCACGCCAGGTGCTATAGTCTGAGTATAGACCCAGCAGCCTTCGCTTCTACTCCAGTTGGCCAGGCGTCTAGCGTTCAACGCTCAGCCAGACAGCACACGCCTGTTGTTGGTGCGCTTCGTTCACATCCACAAAGCTGAGAAGAGAAGAACTACGTGCCTGATTGCTGCCTATTGCGCCTGACTCCTTGCTCTGATACCAGTTGATGGGGAGAAAACAGAATTAGGGTTTAGAGTTCATTCATGGGAGACATACACAGAGAAGCAAGGGAGAGAGAGAGAGAGAGAGTTGTGGGGATAAGTCAACTCATGAAGCATGAGTGTGTGACTCCCCTATCACACATGTATATTGCACTAGTACACATAGTGCACTTAGTACATTAAAAGTACTAAGTGTACTATGTACTATAACTTATGGGCTTGTACACACTATAAGGGTGGGCATAACGCCTTTACCCCAACAGTCCAAGCCATCCTCTGCAATAGAAAAATGCCATGAGGTGATCCCACCACCTCTATGCCCAAGAAATACCGCAGCTCATCTAAATCCTTCATCTCAAACTTCTGCTTCAAAAGCGTCCTGACATCATGTATGGCTGCATCACTATCACCAATGATAATCAAGTCATCCACATAGAAGACTAATAGCATGATCTCTCTATCTGTCTTTTTTACATATAGTGAAAAATCTGCATTGAAAATCTGAAATGCAATGGTAACAAGATACTTCCCGATCTTGTTTGACCATGCTTTGGGTGCCTGCTTTAAGCCATACAAGGCTTTGCGTAACCTGGACACAAAATCTGGATGTGCATCACTCTCATAACCTGGTGGCTGCATCATGTACACTTCTTCTTGCAAATCACCATGCAAGAAAGCATTCTTTACATCCATTTGATGTAAAGAACACGTGTAATCACATTGAGATCAGGCCTCTCAACTAGATACGTTGGTACAAATACGGAACTTCATGTAGTGGGATAGTAGGAGGAGGGGATGCTATTTTCAAGTTTGCTAACGTTTTTATTGAGTTAAAACTATAGACTCTATTTATAAAAGTAGGTTGCTTTCATCAAACTTGCTTTCTTGGTTTTGCCTTGCATGCTGTCATAAAACAAGGGGCAGCTTTAGCGTTTGGCCGTTTTCTTGAGCACAAAGGGGTTTTAAACATTATTTGATGACCTACTCGATCGTGTTTGCTAGTCAGGTCATACTTTTTTCTTCTTTGACTATGTTTTAATTAGGTTCTTATTGATTTCTTCAGCATCAATTATCATCACTGTGGTGCACCAAAGACTTGGTATGGTGTCCCTGGAACTTCTGCTCCGGATTTTGAAAAGGTTGTGCAAGAGCACGTGTATGATTTGGAAATGCTGAAGGATGAAGGAAAAGGTGCAGAATTTGATCTTCTTTTAGGAAAGACGACAATGTTTGCTCCAAAGCTTCTTTCAGAGCATGGTGTGCCTGTTTTTAGAGCTGTACAAAATCCAGGGGAATTTGTCATCACTTTTCCCCGGGCCTATCATGCAGGATTTAGTCATGGTATGGAATCACCTTGAATTTTCTTAAATCAATGATTAGTAATCAAATGCCCGGCTACTCCCCCCACTTGATTCAGCAGGCATTGAAATTTTTGACAGCAGATGTTATATGCTTTACAAAAGTTTGTTCTTAGTGTAATCATTATTGAAAACTGGGTGGGTTGCATTTCAGGCTTCAATTGTGGAGAGGCTGTCAATTTTGCAATGGCAGATTGGTTTCCTTTTGGAGCTGCAGCTTGCTTGCGGTATGAGTTTCTTAATCGTGTCCCTCTGCTGCCCCATGAAGAGCTTCTTTGCAAAGAAGCCATGAGCATATATCAGACAGGCAGATGTTCTCATGAAGATCGAAATTGTGAACAACAAAATTGTGTGAAAGTGGCTTTTGTGGCTTTGATGCGGTCCCAGATTCAAGTTCAATTGTTTCTTAGGCAGCGAGGAGCTAAAATAACCACCTCAAATTTTATCAATGTGCTTTGTGACCTTTGCAAGCATACTTGCTATGTTGCTTATACCACTTGCAAGTGTTTTCCTGAACCTACATGTTTCAATCACGGTAATATTTCTTGGACATGGCATTAGTCAATGGTGTTTCGGGGAATGTGCTAATAGTACATAACTGTAATATTTCTGTGCTTGTTTTTACAGGCAGAGTTTTTAGTAGTTGTACTTGCGGAGATGACCGTTCTATATTCATACGAGATGACTTGGCAGACCTTGAAGCAGCAGCGCAGAAGTATGAGTGCGAGGATGGAATAATGAGTCAAGTGCTTAAGGGACCTTCTATCAGTGATTCTTTTGTGGTGGATGATTGCAGCCCTGTATTCAGTGAGGATTGTGAAGGAATGCACTCGGAAAGATCCTCATCAACACAACCAAAAGCCTCAAATGGTCTATGTAAGATCCCATTGCAGGGAGAAAAAAGGCGGAACTTGTGCTATGAAAGTAGTTTTGTCCAATCAGAATCTTGTGGTGGAGCAGCATCCTCAGATTGCAAACAAGGCCAAGAAGAAGAGGAGTCCGATTCAGAGGCTTTTAGAGTGAAGCGAAGGAGGGTGTTGCCTCTACGCAGCAAACGGTTCCAAGTTGATGAACAAGGAATTACACCGAAGAAATCTTCGGTATGGACAGCTTTTTTTAAACTGTAGTTCAGAGTAAGATACATTTTGGTCATGTCTTTGATGGGTTTTTTACAGTCTTTGAGCTAATTAAGCGTTCAATCAAACAGATTGTGGTCTTGGATAGTGAGAAGAAGCTCCCGATTGACCATGTTAGTGTACACAGAGATGGAAACGGAAAAACACCTGCTTCTATGATCAAAGGGTACCAAGTTCTAGTTCACAATGTGATTAGTGAACTTGATATTAAAGGTTCCACTGAAGAAGTAAGCCAACCTTCTTTTTTTTGGTCCGTGTTCATGCACATTAGTTTAGCTGTGCCGCGTTGCTCTGCAATGTTGATGTCTCTTCTCTTTTTTGGTCTGTTTTGAATGTATTACAGGTGATTGGCCGGTGGCAGCGTGATGCTAGGAGCCTAGGCATGACCTTGAAGACTAAACAGGTCACATTAGCAGGCAAAAATGTGGAGGCCTTATCATTGAAGGTAAGGTTTTGTGGTAGACAACTTGCAGGGCAGATTCCTTTCTTGGCAGATTTTGAGTGTTTGTGACAATTTATCTTTTTGCAGAGTTGTAAGTGTTTGAAACAACTCTTGTCAGAAGAAGAGGCAGGGAAACTTGAGATGCTGATGCAACGAAACAGTGGATTTTCCAAGGTACTTATGGTGATTGAAAGCAAAGATGTAGTGGGGAACATATCTTGGATTCTGAATTTATTTAATTGTTCCAGGTGGATCCTAGCTGCAGTAACCAGGGAAACTTTGTTGTTGAGCGAACTTCCTCCAAGCCAGACCAACCAACTGTAACTAGTGCTGACGAGCATGCATCGGGTTCAGTTGCATACAAAGAGAAGTTAGTTTGGGCTAGTCAAAATGATGCCAATCAAAGGATTGATAGAAGCAAGGAAAGAGGATTGCCCAAAAAAAGGCAAAAATTACAGGGTGCATTTTCAGAAACTAATGTTTTGGACTCCTGTGATGTACTAAAAAGAGAAAAGGCTACCTCCAACATGGAACAATGTTCCCCACCTGAGTCGTCAGAAATTAACAAGGAAAAGAAGCTGGTTGTAAAAAACAAAAACACAGATTTTGGAACCTCATCCAAGCCAATGTTGGGCTCAGCAATGTCCAGTGGAGAAGCTATGAATGATACTGAAAGCCAAGACAGGAAGCAAGATCAGAAAGTTAGTCGCTTGAAAGTGAAAGGTCCTTCACCACCTGTCTCGACTGATGGGATTGTACCCATGGTGAAGGAGGCAAGGCAAACTGCAGACCACGGACCTTCAAATAAGGATGATTTGTTTAAGGTTGAAAGTAATGCAGAGCTGAATACACCTACAACTACATGTGCTGACAAAGGGATAGTCCGGTCTGTGAATGGTGATTTCTCCAAGCAACTTCTTGGTGAAGCGGTAAAGACCGAAACAGACCTTGCAGTTAAGAATAGAAGAGACTTTCCATTAGGCCCAACAGCTGACACAAAGCCATTGCAAGCCCATGGTAAACCAAGGACAGACAGTACCTTGGAATCAGAGCCAAAGAAGGTACTTGTCATTCATCTTAACCGAAAGGTTGAGCAATCGAAGAGAAAAATGGTTGCATGCAGTGTAGACAATTTGCATGATAAAGAGGAGGAGAATAGCATTCTAGGAAACATATTGGATCAGGCAGAGATACGTGAAGCAAAACCAGTAACTTGGCATTTGAATCAGGAAGCGGAAAGTTCCTGTGTTGGTCAGGGTGGGGATGGTAGGTGTTCTCCTGTGGAGCACTATGCAGTCGATGGATCATGTTTATATGGTGTCTCGGTGCAAAATGGTTCAAAGCATACAGCTATGGCTGAATACTGTTGGAAAGAATCTGATCTACCACCTGAAGGCCTGTTAGAAGAGGGAGAGCTGAGAGAGGGGCAGAGAGGAACTGGAAATTCCGTGGGTTCACAGTATGGTGATGGTTTTCTGTTAAATGAGGTTGGTCATGAAGTTAGCAAGTTTTCTTCAAATCTTGAATCGGAAAGTTATGGGATGAACAGTCAGAAATCTATGGAAAGGAGCTTACATGCAGATTGTTTCCTTGCAGCGCCTGTAGACTGTTCAGGCTTGAATGGCCATTCTCCTTTTGCCACTAAGGGGGAGAATGAACACTGGCCTTGTGAAAGCTTGGAGGCTATGTCACAACAATTTGATGCTGCTAAAACATGCTCTCCTCATGCAGAAATGGAAAATTACCGTGCGGGATGGTGTTACCGGCAAAAAAGTGAGCTTTCTCTGCAGGTAAGGGATGGATCGTTTAGAGGATTGCCTCCTACAGATGCAGGTCTGTCTAGAGAGTATGCAGATCCTGTTTTTGAGAAAGATTTTTACAGTGCTGGATCAGGTGGCTGTCTAGTTTACCCAAGTGATAGCCCATCTAGTAATTTTTTAGATGAATCGCTATATGAGGCAGAAGATCAAACAGGCGCTAAGGATGAACTGCATTTAGGCCAGGATATCAAGTGGAGTAATTCTGGTCAGGGACGAGATTTTCCTTCACCGTATTCTACTAATGTTATTGACAAGACTGGACCAGCAGCTACTCTGAGCAAAAGCCACAGGTTCGGACCCATGTCAAGGCTTGCTTCAAGGAGCATGCCATCGTTCAAACCCAAGTCTTTCCATCAAAATCATCATCCCCACATGGATAGTTTTAGGTCTTTCAAGTATTCTCGTTTCTCTCAAGGGAAGGAGAAAACGCCATATAACTACGTTGGAAGCAGGCCACAGAGGTCCTATACCCATGGTTGGAGGAATGATGACTTTAAAATTGAAGGAAGTTTTCCTGCCAACAATCTTAGAATTAAGGGAGCGTTTGACAGATCACTGATAGGATTTGTAGCAAGCAATCCGGCAGGATCATGCTATGATGAGGCTTATGACCCTGCAGAGTGGGAAATATCTCCTGTGCAAAACCGTCGGCAGTATTCTGCTGCTCGAAATTATGTTCCTTCTGCACGGTCTGGAAGGAGGCTTTGAGGTCTCTGGTAGCATCCATGTGACTTCGGCTAATTATTCTGACTTTAAAAGGTAGCATGCCTGTATATTTCTTGAACACAGATAGAAACAGAAGCTAACACTAACCACAATTCTTCAGAGGTCTTTTCATGCAGGATATGGCTACAGTATCAAGAGTGCCTTTTGTTGGTCTAACCTCCGTTCCCCATTGTTAGAAAGTCCCTGGGATAAATATCCTCTTATACTTGGGTCATTCTTGAGAAAAAGAATTCTTTGTTTTTTCCGCAGTGCTTAAGCACTTGTATCTGAATAAGTGCATGACAATCATGCACAATGTTCGTGGATTCATTCCATGCTCCAAATGGAACATGTTGCTCACTAGAAGTTTGCAGATTGCTGTTGATGATGAACACTTCATTGTATGATGATTATGAACGAAGATGATGAGGGCACCATTACCATTTGACATGGAAAGAAAAACTGGTTCTTCCCATTCAGGGTGACAAATTGGTTCAAGTTGTAATTGTTTCCTCATACACAATCGATTTCAATATTCAAGATCATTCTTAAAAGAAATTGAGATCAGTAGTACACGCTTTTTAAATGCTTACATGTTCTCTTGATCATTCTTACACCCGCTTGGATGCCTGTGTATGTGTGAAGCTGAAGTTCAGTAGCTTTACATTTACTTATGTAAGAAGCTTTTTTTCAGATTTTCAACCTCATGTCATGAAGCTCGCTTTTTGTTAAGTTTCTTGCAATATAGCTGATATTTTGAAAACGTTATGCTGAAGGTAAGCTATAACATTCTCATGTTGAGTAGAGATGGGGAATTGTTGTGATGGTCAACTGTAGTTTCTGGGTTATAGAGGAATGTCTGGTGACACCGATGAGGGGAAAAGAGGTATATTCATGGACTTGCAAGGTTTTGTCACGGAGGAGGGATCTCAGGTTGCTACTCGGTTTTGGTGTGCCACGCATGAAGCTCTTTGGCAAGCTTCCCATGAGGTAATGGCACTCCATGGGCAAGTCACTAGATGGGTTAGAATTCAACACTGATATTTGATGGGGTAAAGTAGGATCTCCAACTATATTTGGATTATACATTGATGATGTGAGAGCATTTATTGAGAGTTGGGGAGGGGGGGTCCGGCTCTCTGGTAGGCCATGCTATTATATCCATCCTCTTGTATGGGGATAACATAAGCATGCCTTGAGACACCTTCCTTGTGGAGTCCTCGGCATAACCTCCAGATATTTGGCTGCAGCTAGATGCCCAGACTTGTTTGAAGACATCTCTTCACAACATTGGAACATACCCATGATTACCTAAACGAGACCATAGAGAGTGCATAAGGAGATTATGGCCATGTTTTGTTGACACAGAGGGATCACCATCTCATCCATTAGAAGATGAAGCTCTGGACGTCCTTTGTAGCTCATTCACCAAGAGTCACATTGAAGGCTCTAGCATACGCGCTCTCTCAGAAAGTCGATTGCTGTTTTGTGGTCTTAGTGGGCTTCAAGAGTCAAATGATCTTCCCGAGGTGATAATGGCTTTCTATGACTATGCTCTTGGACGCACGCATCTGATGAAATTAGAAGCAACATTAGTATGACGCAAGGTTTTCCACTATCTCCAGGGTATATACAGGCAGGCAGAGATTGATTCTTCAGTGGAAAAGGAGACTAGGTCTCCTTTGCAGTGGTGTGCCATCTTTAATGATGGGATTCTCGTGGCCTTCAGTTTTTGAGAGAGAGAGAGAGAGAGAGAGAGAGAGAGAGAGAGAGAGACTTCTTTTGGCACCCGTGCCATTATATTTATCTGCTTGTACCCTAGGGACTTCTCAGCATATTCTCAAGTCATTTAGATGCATCTAGATGCATATAGACTTGTTTGAGGATATCCAGTGGAGACCATAGATAAGGGGACTATGATGCATATAGACTTGTTTGAGGATATCCAGTGGAGACCATAGATAAGGGGACTATGATGTTTCGAGGACACATGGAGGGCTCATCCTATGATGTTTCGAGGACACACATCATCTCATTGATTGAAAAGTGAAGTTAGCTGCCTTTGTAGCCTCATTAGAGATCAAGGGGGATGTTGAAATTTGATCTTGCAATCTTATATAAATAAAGGGAGAGCATAACTCTTTGTGTGTGGTTGGAAACTCAAAGGTCATTTGCTAGACTGGTGAATGAAAAGGAAAGTCACATGGGTTGGACACATATTATGTGCTAGTCACATGGGTATTCTATGTTTATTCCCAAACTCATTTACTAATGAGGCATGGTACTTCTCTTTTGAGTTTGGCAACGAGTCCATCATGTCGTCCAAGCATAGAGCTATCACCATCTGTAGCTATTCCAATTAGTCGTTGCTTGTTAAGGCCAATTTGGGTCATCACTTCCATAATGGCATCAAATTTTGTTTGTGCAGTCCCATCAGAAACAACAACGAGCTTTCCAAACTCAATGTTGCGTACACCCATTCCTTTCGATGAAAGAAAAGAAATATAGATGATCAAGTGTTTCTCTAAAGCTCTATCAGTAGATTCATCTACCATTAAAGCATAAAAAGGACTCTCCAATAGTTCTTCAAGTTGTACTTTGTGAAGATATTGTGATATAGAGAATAAAAATTCCTTTCCAGCCATCATATTTGTGTAAGATGAGTAATCGTGTTGAAGAGGCATACCTTCCACCTTTAAAGTATAAGCTAGTTGGCACACCTTTTCAAACTTTCTGATTGCAAGATCTTCGTCACTTGTGAAATACATCAGCTTCATGCAAGTGATCACCCTTTCTTTGTTTCTATCTTTAGTTACCATAGCATGCTGTGGAAGTGTAGTCCCCTTTGTTTCATGATAGTTTCGCATTGCAGCCCATTTGTGCTCCCGTGATCGCATGTGCTTTCTTATTGCATTCCTCTTCATAGTCTTGCACCCTTGGCCAACACCTTGGCCAACACCTTGGCCAACACCCCATGGCAAGTCCTTAACTCTAAACTTTTCACACCATTCACACTTCATGAATTCTCGTTCACCTTTAACAAGTCAAATGAGAAACGGATACTTTGATTTCCACTCTGTACGAAACTTTCTCCGCCTCACTTGTTTCTTCTTCTTACTTGTTGAGGGATCTTCATTATTGGCTGGCAAATCATCTTGGGGCATACCCGAAAGGTCCATGTCTTCAACAACTTCGTCTTCACTTGATTCACTCTCTGAGTCCTCATTAGACTCACTTTCGGAGCCAAATATATTGTGCAAGGTTTCTTCTCATTCTCTCTCTTTATCTTGCTTACTTTGAAGCACTTCAAGGAGACTACGTTGGCGGGCCATCTAATTAAAAATAATTTTCTATTATAGTACATTGTTTTGTATTTCATCTTAGCTTGAATTAATGTTAATCTCTTTCATTTTATAGACATTAATGTCATGCTACAACCATATAAATTATAGATTCAAAAGAAAGATAGGGACATGCATGAGAATCATACATTTCTTTTAGCTATTCATATGAGTGTAAATAAGCACCAAAGATGCACGAGAATCATGCATTTCTTTTAGCTATTCAGATGAGCGTAAATAAGCACCAAAGATGCATGAAAATAAGAATACAATGATTGTAAATAAAAGTTTTGGTACCTGGAATGTGAAGCTTGGAGTCACTAACTTGAAATCCAAGATGGCACACAAGCAAGACGATGTAGGAAATTTAGGGCTCTTGTGTTCTAAAACCATAGAAAGATTACGAAGTTAGACATGAACATGCATGAATTGATCTCAACAACTAGATACTCATAAACCTAAATATACACTTAACATGAAATAAAACTTGATGTGATTATTACTATTAGATATTACCTAGTAAAAGACTAAGAACCAAGAAGCTTGAGGAGTTTAGATTGCTTCAGACCATGTGAAAGCGTTGTGTTCAAAGTGGTAGAGGTCTCTCATTATATAGCATGCTCATCAACCTTTGAAATACCCTTGGAAGTTCAAAGGTAGAGGTCTTTCAGAGACTCTTGAGCCCTTTAATGCCCAATTTCAATTTATTTTAATGACTCAGAAAAAAACCATCACGCCTAAAGGGAGGAAGCAAACTTCTATGTCAAACAAAGAGAGAAAGAGGGAAAGGAAGGCATGCCTGACGATCGTGCATAGCTCCGAGGCTGCTCGCAATCATGTATAGCTCCTTGATGCTCCCGAGCTTGATGCAGGGGGCTGGCCACTGCTCGCAATCGTCCATAGCTGCTGGCAGCTGCTCTCGAGCCTCGCTTCTTGTCATGCACAAAGATACAAGCAGCCGCGCGCGCTCTTTGCCTGTTTAAACTTTGCGTAGCTTAATTCTTTTTGCCCTATGTATATTATACAGTTGGCCTTTTCATATTAGTCCTGCTCCAGCTTGTGTATAATATTTGGCCTTTCCATATTTATTATGTATTGTGTACTATATTATATATATTTACTATATTATATATAGTATATAGGATATATACCCATGGTCACTTAGACCCCTAAGGCTAGGTGCCATTGGGCAGTTCCCTTGTTTTTTCAAAGTGCCACGTTGGCACTTTTACTAGAAAACGGAGGTGCCATTTGGCACTTGAAATTGTGAAAGGCTCCCGTATGGGTGCCAAATTTAAAGCCTGGTCAAGTGTATGGTATAGTTGGTGATTCCTATTGCTTTTCTATGCATTGTTTATGAATGTGTGTGTGTGTGTCCAAGCACAAGATCTCAAGGTTGTCTCAGTTGGTATAAGAGCCAAGGCTTGCATAAAAAACAAAATAGAAATTTGACGTGTACGTGTTAGTTCTACGATGAAGATGACGTACGATTTTTAATGATTTGCAAGGAAGTGATTAATTTCTTTAGGCCTTAAAAAGTAGAGGAGACATTTTAACTCTCGATTTATTAAAAACGTAAGCAAACGGATTTCTTTTTCCAAAGAATTGAGTCAGAGTTTGTATTGGTGTTCAAAATCACGTGCAAGAACCACCCGCCGCCCCCCCCCTCCCCCCCAAAAAGAAAAAAAGAAAAGAGAAAAGAAAAAAGGACAGAAAGCCTACCTTGTGTGACATCAAATACATTGCATAGACCATGAGATGTCCCATTCTACATTTTCTTGCTTTCCGTGTTGTTCTCACCTTGCCAAGTTTTCCACACCTGTACCTTTATGCTACTGGAGGATTGCGAGAGTCAAAAATCCATCAAATCCATGCGGGTGCATTGCCTTAAGGATGGTATAACGATGTTTCTTTATAGGACAAGTTAGACAAAGCCAAGCCGATAGTCAAAGTGGAAATTCTTTGGTAACTACTAACAATTCAACGAAGAAGCAATAATGCGATTGTCACTTATTGCACCTAATCGAAGAAAATTAGTATTCTTAAACAATAAAAGAAAAAACTCTTAGGACAACCCAAATATGTTCCATAAATGTTGTTTTCGTCATTCAATAATTAATTATCGTCATTCATTCAAAATTGTCATTCATTCAAAATTAAACACAGGGAGGAGCTTAGGCAAATAATGGTGAGAGTGGACGCATGTCAGCATGATCCTGACATGTGTTTGGTTCATGCATTTTTTACACGTGTCACGACATGCAGTGCATGAGGTTACATTGTATTATATTCGTGCTGTCAGATTTCTCTTGATGCTCGGAGGAGGCATGCATGTTGTTCGCATGTCGCCGGGATTCCTGTTTCCGGATGCCCTTCGTGTCTCTTCGTGTGCATGGCAGGTATATGCATGCGGTCGGACTTCTCTGGATGCCTGGAGCAGGCGTGCATGGTCGTTGCATCTCCTCGGGATTCCTGCTGTCGATGCACTTTCTGGTCCTGTTAATTTAGAGAAAGAAGATACAGGACTTGTCCGTTTCCTGTACAGGTCGTCCGGCCGATGGTCCTCCTCCCTGTCCGAAGTTCCAGACTCATGGGAATCTCAAGATGCTCGAGGTGTCTGTGACCATTGGCATCGGCAACACGGACGTCGACACTTCCTTGTGGGAGAACCTAGTCGAGTTCTCTCGATAGCAGTGCACACAAGAACTTTTCTCCCTTGAAAGAGGCGGAACACTTCACCATTTGCACTTCCAGATGGTTGCTCGCATCATCCTCTCTACTTCTATCATTGCTATTGGGCAAGTGTGTGAAGCAGCACCTCATGTGGAATGTTAGCAAGCCGGTAGGAGCAATTGTCATGTGCCGTGCGCTTCGCCAGATAAAAATGCACACTTGTGAGGGAATGGTGGGTTACTGTTTGAAGGACCTGCACAAACGTCACTTTTGTTTTCATGCTCATAACGTGTCTGTAAATGAGATGTCCAGAGGAAGGACACTCTATGCACAGTTCGATCGCCAGGGAGACCTCAAAAACCGTGTATGCCTCACACCCGTCATCAATGTCTTTGAACGAGCTTTCGTGTACATGGAGAACTATATTCTCAATAAATGGTACGTAACTCTCAGCGTCACGCTCTTGAAGATGATGAGAAGTGGAAAATACTTCCCTAGTGCACAGTGGATAATTCCTGAAATGGACAAATCACGAAACCCAAGAATGCTTCCATTGCATTAGATATCTAAGGGAACAAGGAATGAAGCAACCTACGAGCTGCTTGAGCTAGAGTTGTTTGGAAGTGTCAAAACTCCATATTTGGCTGACATCTCTGATATCAAGAAAGTCTTCTTCCGCTGATCACTACATAGAGGGGGAAGCAGTCAGGTACTTTGTGAATGAAAATCAAGACAAATAGGAGCAAGCTGACCATGGAGATGAGCATTTGCAGCACAGCAGGCGACCTACTGACATCTCTAGCGAGGAGCCTGGTGCTCTGGCCAATCCTATCTTTCTTGAAGAAAGTCCACCTAACGTTGACCCCAACGAGCCCTACATCAACTCATCTGAGGAAAGGGCCGCAGAATTCCTCAAAGCTGTGAGCGAAGGGGAAGAATTCATATCCGTTCCTCCACGGCATGATCTCAGTGGCGAGGCTTTTCTATAATGCAGTCGTTTTACCGCTGTGTTGTAAATAAAAAATCTGTGTGCTATGTACAAAAGTTTTTCTCCATCAATAAAACTTCTTGTACTTCCCTACTTTTTCTTTGCGTACCTTATAGTCAATTTCCGTAATAAAATGTCGAAAAAAGTTTTCTTTCATATGCAATAATTTAATCAACAGTACCATGCAATAATTAATAATCGTGTTGCTATACTTTCCCCGCCTTCAATTTCCTTAATCCTGACATCTTGATGCTATGCACACTTGATGATTTCACACTTACAAATTAATATGCACACTTACAGATTTTCTTAATATGCACACTTACAGATTAGCCAAAGTTCAAGTAGCCCCGACAGAGAAGGAAAGTGGACGTCTTTTGTAAAGGGAGAGCCTTTATTTCTTTTGGGTTCTTTTTAGATAAGGTATTTTTTGATGCCAATATAGATTTCCCTTTGGGTTGCTTATCTTCGCCTTTTCTTTTTAAGAGTAGAATTTCTGGCATACTCTTGAGAAAGATGGCATAGGCTTTCAATTGTCATATACGATAAGGTCTCACACAAAGTATCTCGTGGGCTTTACTTTTTGATTTCTCATCTAATTTTAACATGTTAAGAGAAACAAAGACTCAATGATATGTAAAAACTTTGAAGGCTTAAGGAGGGAGGAAAATAATGATAAGGAGTATGAGAAAAAAAGGAAAAAAGAGTGGGGAAAGAAAAAAAAACATAGGAAAGATAGGAAGGTATATTAGAAAACAAGGTCAAGGGGAAAAAAAAATATTGAGGAGAAGAGGGAATTAGCAAGTTTATAGATGAGGCTAAACAGATGGATAGCTAGGCTAAGGTGGTCACAGATAAGGGGAAAAACACAAAAAATCAAGGGACAGGCTGGGGGTGAGGTACAGATTTAGTAAGCTAGCCTTTGGAAAATTCCATCTAGATGTCACAATTAAGGAAGGATCTGAGATCTCTCTTTAACTCTTTTGGAGTACTTAGGGAAGAGGGTAGTGATGACTCTTTACTAGAAAAATTTAAATGGCATGGCAGATCATGGAAGGAAAAATGGTGGCTCATGCCTATAAAATACTAGAAACTACTAAGAAGCTCGAGGATGTGCCAGAGGTGGAAATGGATCCATCCACAACATTGGAATGATAAGTGGAGTGGACTCGATAAAAGGCCTTTCTTGGAATGTGAAGGGCCTAGAAGAAAAGTGCTGCTTTCTGGAGCCTAGTAAATGAATGGAATCCTCACTTCATGGTTGTTCAAGAGCATAATCTCTTTGGTCCAAAATGTTTGAGAAAGAGAAGATTTAGGAAGTGGGAAGTTTTCTATGGGGGTGTTGCGAGTGGATTCATTGGAGTAATGTCTATAGTATATAAGAAATTAATTCATGCCATCATATCTAACCACCCCAATGGTAGGATCCTATTGTTTAGAAGTCTAGATAGAGCAAGATAAGGTGTGGGTTATTAATGTCTACAGGGCTCACAAGCATAAGGTGTTAACACCATTTTGGGTTAACTTAGCATCTCTCCATTACATAGGAGAGATATCACAACAAGTGTCATGAAATGATACTATAAACATTGTAATTATGAGAATGGTTGGCAATGCCAGAAAACTATGTGACTTGTAAGCTTTTAGTTCATCTTTCATTAAGTTTTGTGTGCCCAAGTGTGAATTTAAGGGCCAATTGTATAAATAACAACATCCTCATAATGAAAGACACAATCCGCCTTTGTGCCAATTGAGTCTAGTCTCATCTCCTTGCTCTCTTGTGTCTATGGTGTGTGAGAGAGAGTTGAGAGGAAAGAGAGCTACATTCTTGCTGCATGTTGCTCTTATGCTTATGTTCTTGAGTGTGAGCGTGGAGAGGAGTGAGCGTCCTTATATGGAGAAAGGTAAGCTCATGGTGACAGCTTGAAGAGGAGGCAAGAGAGTGGAGCTAGCTACCACTATCATAGCTTGGAGTCTACAAAAATACGAGCTTGGATGCCACCAAGTACCCCATGACAAGTTAAGGTAAGCATTGTCCATTGCACTAGGAGAGGGATGGTGTAGCTTGTAACATTTGTGGCGCCGCTGGGGCTGAGGAACCACTGATCTTTTTCTACTCTATTTGCACTCCCTGTCATCTTCTTACAAGTCTCTTTTCCCTTAATATGGCTGTTTGAAGTGTGTGATCGGTAGAGAAGAGAATAAGATGTGGATAAGGTTGTGACGAAAGAGGAAAAAAGAGATAAAGAAGGGTTGCTTTTCACGGTTTTAGTATTTGCATTGTTTGAGAGTTAGGAAAGCAAGAAAACAAGCATTTGCATCACTACTTGCATGGTGAGAACTCCATGCGCACGACCGTGATTATGTAGGGAACACCCATTTGCTGCATTTTTTCAAAATCTTGAAAAAAATAAAATAAAATAAAGAGCCATTTATTCCATTGTTTGATATCATTTGAACATTCATGTCGCAAAGGAACAATTTGGAAAACTTGAACTGGAAAAATTAAGATTTTTGGTCGAAACTTGCAGAATCATGCCATTATGATTCTGTAGTCTGCAAAATCACGCTTGTGATTCTCTGATAAATCGAGTTATCCCACCTACCCCAAGATTACACATTAAAATCAGCTTATCTTTGAAAAAATTCACCTTATCCATTCATGATCACGGATCATGCATGTGGTTGTTGATTATGACCGTGATTGTTGCCATGCCACCAATCACGGTGAATGAACTTAACAAATTGATAAGATAGACATCTGAACCAGTTAGGTGTAGGGAACTCATTTGAACAAACATTAAAGTTGTTTGGGTGAAGACCATTACCCTAATTTTGCAGAGGATCACGGCCGTAACTTTGAGCCCTGGAAAATCACGTCAATTGATATCTTGAGAATCAACAAGAGAAGTGCTTAGGGATGTTTTTAGGGGATTCTTGACACTTAGGGAAGCTCTCATAAGTACTTGAGAATAAACAACAATATTGATGTGATTTTTATCGTGATCACGTCCGTGATTTTTGATCACACTCGTGATTCTGTAAAAATATCTTAATTATAGACTTGATAATTCCAAGTGTGTGCAAATCCAAAATTTTAGCCAGTTAAAAACCATTTCATGCACTTAAGGTTGGGAAGGCTTGTTGGTGATGTCAAGCATTGTGCTCGTAGAGATGAACTACTTTCTTTTCATCAACATCAAAGGATTTGAAATGGCTTGGAACCTTTTGCAAGTCCGGCTCCTTGTCATTCTCCTCCTTTCTTGCCAAAGCTTTTTTTGCTTCCCACTCAGCTTATCAGCCAAGGCTTTGTTTTGCTTCCTTCTTAACTAATCTTGTGAGCTTAGGAGGGTCTTGGATCACTTTTGGCTCTTGCAATGTTTGCAACATTACCCGACGAAGAGGAAAATACACGATGTTCTCTTCCTCTCTGATGCTTCTATGAGTTGCACATAGTTGCACCAAGAAGGTGGTTATGTCTATTGTTTTTGAATAATTTCCAGACAACCCCCCATCCATGGGATGCGTCTTCCAAGTTTGCACGTCTACTTTTAGGATTTGTGAATCCTGCTGTAGTAGGTAAATGTGATCTGTGGCCCAATCATGTATCAACTTGGCACTTCTCATCTTCCAAGAATCACATATATGAATCCACGTATATAGTAAAATTCACGACTGTAAATATATGGGAATACAGAAATGAGAAGACTTTCATCTTCAAGTTCTGTAGAACTCCCATAGGTCGCAACATGGTACCGTTAATCATTTTTACAATGAGGTTTGTGGGCTTCCTCCATTTTTCCCAACATTGCTTTACTTACACCGGCTGCACCATCAAGGATTGCAAGAGCTTGATAACCCTTATGCACCAATGGAAGTGTTGCATTCGTGTTGTCACTCTTGTAATACTTTCCCATCTGATTAATCAGAATTTGGATGAGTTCGGGTAGGTCATCCCTTCCTCCGTCCATGTCTACATCCTCCTTGAGAGGCAAAGGTATTCCCTTGTTGGTTGGTGGATCGGCTTGCATTCTTCCCTCCATCTAGTCCTTTAAATTAGTCCACAGTTAGGGATTTGCTCTTAGCTAGGTTCCAATTGGCATCTTGATCTTTGCGGAGAGAAATGCTGTTAGTCCCCGACCACATCTTTGGGCACTCGATTTTGACCAACATCATTATTGTATGATTCTAGAATAGGATTTTTCGAGTCATACACAGAGGATATTCTCCTCCTTTCTCAAACATCCTTGAGAGTAAATATTTCTTTCCTTATTCTTCTGAGTCAGTCTCAACTTCATTATGTTCTGACACAAGCTCCAACACATTCAGCCGTTTGGCTTCCCTTATGGTTTTTTGCCCATGATAGATTGTCACTTCTTCTTTTCTACTTGTCAATACATTTTTCTGGCTTGACTTAGGGGTAGCAATATTGATCGTTCCTCTTCCAAACCATCCTCAATCACTACTGCAAAGTCTCCTCATCCCACCTTCTTCACTCTTCTTTTCCTTCCCATCGTACGCATAGAAGGTTTAGCTAATAGCTCTCCATTGATCCCCGGGGTCTTTAATGCTTGCACACAAGTTATGACATTGAGTGGTGTTGCTACTGCCCTTCGATCACACCCCAATCATTTGGAGTCTCGTGATTGGATTAGTGGTGGGTGGGTGTTAAAGGCTCTCTAGTGCCTCTATAAGGACAATCCTTGATTAGATGGTTAATTCCTCACTTGACACAACTAAATCCTGGGTATGTGATGAATTGGATAGTTTGCAGACTCGTGTTGATCTTATGGGGACACAACCACACGGTTATTAAGATATTGAGCTCAACTAGTTCTACGGCGGACATTGATGACCCGCTTGGGTGATAGCTTTCACACTCATGCCACCAGCATAGTTGGTGAGATTATGGTTAATATGCCGCCATTGGATGACATGCTGTGAGATAGCCACTTTGGTGTATTAGAGCTATGGGTATAGTGCTAGCTCATATAGTTGGGTTCACACTATGGACCGACCATTTTGTATGTTATTGTAGGAGAGTACTTTCCCTTTATGTATGTACTATTATCTTTTAGCTATATGGTTGAAGAGAAGAGAGGAAGATAGAAGAAAATTCAACCATCCATCTCTTTCTTGTGTCTTGCACTCTCTTGTGTGTGTGTGTGTGTGTGTGTGTTTGCTTCCAAGGAACTCAAGCTCTCCCTCTCCCTTGGATTCTCTTTATGGTATAAGAGCTCCGATTCGTGTCAGAGCTAGGGAGGCAAGCAGAAGGCAAGAAGAAGCAAACAAGGAAGAGGTACATGGGTAATTGCATCATCGTCTCTTCCTCTTCTTGTTTAGGTACAACACCCCCTTGGTAGCTCCGGGAGGATACGTATAGGATGCCAACACTCCAACAGTTGCATGGCAGAATCAGGTGTAGATGTTCTAAACCAATACAAATGCAAGGAAACAATAGCTAAAACAAGAGTTTCATATTGAGGAAAAGACAAGCATGTCTATCAATGAGTATGCTTTAAAGATTAAGGGCATTGTTGAATCCCTTGGGTCTATCAATGTATCAGTTAGATGATGATTTAGCGAGTGTCTGTTTGAATAGGATTGGCAAGGAGTACAAGCCATTCAAGACCTCCATTATTGTAGCCAGAGAATGTTCCTAACTTTCGGGACTTGGTGTCTATGTTGATATAGAAGAAAAGTCTCTAGGTGAGGACTCTTCTTCACAAATCAAGTACACATTAGAATAGGTCTTCTACTCTAATTCAGGTAGAGGCAAACGTAGAAGTCATGGTTGAGGCCAAGGTGGTGCCAGATAAGGAAACCAAAATTCTGGACAACAACAATCCAATGATTTGCAAACAACAGAGTAGAGCAATCATACATAGGTGGAAGAGGCCATTCTAGTGGTGGCAGGGGGAGCCAAAGAGGCCGAGGTGGTTGGCAAGGAAATTAGAGTGCAAATAGCAGAGAGTGCTATTATTGTGAAAAACTAAGGCACATGGCAAAGGACTGCTATAAAAAGCTGAATGACATTAAAAGTGTAAAGTTGCAGCAAGGCAACTTAGCATTATCTAGTAAATAGGGTGGTGATGACAAAAGTGAGCAGTTATTTCTAATGCAGCACATGCTTAGTTCTACAACAGAAGATGTGTCAAGATCTCAAGATATAATGGATGTGGATTCTAGCACTTTAAGCACATGACCAGTCATGGTGAGTGGTTTAGAGACATGCAAAAAATGGAAAAACCAGGTTATGTAGAAACAGGTGATGATACTGCACATCCCATTGTGCCTGTTGGTAAAGTGCCATTGTCTATAGATAATGGCAAAATAAATTACTTGGTAGATGTACTTCATGTTCCAAATATTACAAAGAACCTAGTTTCTATTGGATAGATGGTTGAGCAGGGTCTGCAAAAGTGAGGTTTAATTCTCAAGGATGTTTTGTGGAAGACTTTAAAAATCAGTGTCGCTTTGGTTGCAGAGGGTAAGAGAAATGGCAGGATGTTTACTTTGCATGTGAACATGCCGCCTGAATTAAAGAAAGCCATGTTTGCACACAAAACAAGTGTCATTGAAACTATTGACATATGGCACAAGCACATTGGTCATGTGATTAACACTAAGATAATGCTAATGACAAAAGTGAAGCATAATGAATAACGAGACAAGGCAAGAGGTTTAGCTCAAAAGCTTATATGTTTGATCCACTAGATAGAGTGCCTTTTTATAGGCTTGAGTATATCTCCATTAGCCATTAATCATGGCCCATAAGCTTGCTTAAGCATCCCCTAGTCTTTTCTAGACTCAAGCCACGAGTCTCCCTTGAAGTGAGCACCCATGAAGCATCTCTTCCCACTTGTTCTAGGTGCCTGCTTCTTTTGGCCTCCACATGGGATGGCCATTCAAAATTTTCCTCATTTTTCTTCCTCAATCAAGGCTTGGTAGGTAGGTTCTTCAAGGTAGCCACCAATGGGCTAAAAGCTTCCAAGGTCATGCTACTGAGAAGGATTGCTATGGCATTCTCCTCTTCCACTAGAGACCTAACACAAGGTACATCTCCTGACATCATTTCTTATGTCAAAGTATACAAAAATCTAGACATTATTATAACCCTTCTAAGAGGTTTTTCACACACACACACACACACACACACACACACACACACTTTTCTTCTCAAAAATCCCTTTTATTAAATATTCCTTGAATTTTTTTTTTCAATAAACTCTCATATTGAGTTCTTTTTGTTTTTTTAAGAAATAAACTCTGAACTAAAGGGGAGATGACTTATTTACTGCCCTGATGGTGAGGGGTCTCTTTTATAGTTGGCAATATGAGCACCATTTTGGGAGGATTGTCATTTATTATTTGACTGCTAGTGGTTCTGTTTCTCTCTTGTTTGGAGTCGGGATCCCGTATTTGGTTTTTCTACAAATACCCTATCCTGGGTGGGGCTCTGCTTGTGTTTAGAACTTCATGGCTTGGAGGTTGAGGCTCTGGATTTGCTGATCTAACCTGTTTTGTGGTGGTTGTGGTGTAGCGCATTTAGTAGATACATGCTACCATACATTCTGGAGGGAAACCTTTCAAAGAACATCTCCTATATAAGTTAAGGTGAGTGATCTATTCACTCACTTAGTCTGCATTCGGCTTGCTGTCATGACTCTACTCCTTGCATGCGGTGGGAGACCTTCCAACCAGGTGCTTTTTTCTGCGGTGGGAGACCTTCCAACCAGGTGCTTTTTTTTGTTCTCATGTAACTTGGCTTACATTTTTAAATGGTTCATTGCAAGTTGATGCAATATTATGCAGATGCTAATGATCTGTTGGGTCTGATAGAAGCATGATGGATATTGGTTGTTAGGATATTTAGTGCATGGGCTTGATGCATGGTTGAGATTTTGCAGTTCTCTAAGCTCTATTTTTGTCTGGGTCACCTTCTGATCATCAATGGTTTTCATTTGCTGCCTATAGATTTGTAAAATGTGAAGTAAATGGTTCTTGGTGTAAGGTATTATGCTTTGCTTAGGTTTCTACATCTACTGTAGGTTTCTTAACTAATAAATTTGGAAGGTATGGAATGCCTACCCTTCTGATACAAACCTGAATTATACTAGTCTTGGGAGAACACATCATGGCTTTTTCTAACTAATTGTATTGGAAACATTTCCTTTATTGTTTTCACCTAGTCTTGGCAATGTTTGGGAAGTAGATTCACTTCTCCTCTACTCTTTCTATCTGTGAGATTCTGAGTCTCCTCTCCAACTTAACTGACGTATTGCTTAATCTGCCAAAAACTATCTATTCAATATATACGGCAGATATCACTCAATGCTATGAAAATATACCACTAAACTAGTGATTCAAGATTGATTAATATTTTAAATAATGTATGTGATTTAGTGTTTGAAAGAAGAGAAAACCTTGGTTTTTCAAAAATCACTGTCTAGAAATGCAAAATGGGTGAAAAGATCTATTTTACCTTTTCCCCAATCTATGGATAATTATGAGTTTCAAGATGTCTTGTGCTTGTTGTTTAACCATAACATTGTTTAGCTAGGAGACCAAGCTTTCAAACAAATGAAAGGTATCCCCATGGGATTCTCTTGCTCTCCAGTAATGTGCAATTAATATTTTACCTTTTTTGAGTATAACTTTTTTGTTAAGCATGCTTCTATGCAACATAAGGATATACTGCAAAAGCTTAAGCATTCTTTTAGATATATGGATGATATTTTGCGAATAAACTGTGTTGAATTTGAGCATCTTTTGAAAGATATTTACCCCTTGGATATTATATCCATAGAAACTACGTATCTACAGTTTTTGGATTTTGGAGATTCCAAATTCATCACAAAAACTACATATCAAAATTTAGAAATAATCTTAGATCCTCCTTTTCTCGGAGAGTATTCTACTAAATACTCATGGAAATGGGATAAATTACTTGTGATCCCAGCAGAGTTTGTCAAGAGAAAAAGTAATAGACCTTTCATACAAGCCAGGAATACTATCCTGGGACCATTTCACTTGGTTGTGTATTCATGTTCAGAAGTATTTACTACCTTTGAAGATGTTTCCAAACTATAAGTTTTGTTCAAATGGGTTTCAGCAGGCTGACATAATTAATTTGCTGACTAACAGTTTAGCTTCGAATGATTGGCCAGGGCTCAGATTCAACCCGGCAACTCTCCTTTCTCTCTTGAGGTAGTAGGCCCATACTCTTGGGGCCTACTGCCTTAGATAGAGTATGGTGCTGCCTGGGTAAGTGTGGACACACACACACACACACACACACACACACACACACACACACACACACACACACACACACACACACACCTCTCTTCTAAAAAATCCTTTTTATTAAATATTCCCTGATTTTTTTTCAATAAACTCATATTTTTTTAAGAAATAAACTTTGAACTAAGGGGGAGATGACTTATTAAGTTCCTTGATGGAGAGGTCTATTATAGTTGGCAATATGAACACCATTTTGGGATTGTCATTTATTATCTGACTGCTAGTGGTTCTGTTTCTCTCTTGTTTGGAGTCGGGATCCCGTATCTGGTTTTTCTACAAATACCTTGTCCTGGGTGGGGCTCTGCTTGGTGTTTATCACTTCATGGCTTGGAGGTTGAGGCTATGGATTTGCTGATCTGGCTTGTTTTGTGGTGGTTGTGGACTGGCGCATTTAGTAGATATATGCTACCATACATTCTAGAGGGAAACCTTTCAAAGAACTTCATCTCCTATATAAGTTAAGGTGAGTGATCTATTCACTCACTTAGTCTGCATTTGGCTTGCTGTCATGACTCTACTCCTTGCATGCGGTGGGAGACCTTCCAACCAGGTGCTTTTTTCTGTTCTCATGTAACTTGGCTCACATTTTTAAATGGTTCACTGCAAGTTGATGCAGTATTATGCAGATGCTAATGATCTGTTGGGTTTGATAGAAGCATGATGGATATTGGTTGTTAGGATATTTAGTGCATGGGCTTGCTGCCTGCTTGAGATTTTGCAGTTCTCTAAGCTCTATTTTTTTATGGGTCACTTTCTGATCATTAATGGTTTTCATTTGCTGCCTATAGATTTGTAAAATGTGAAGTAAATGGTTCTTGGTGTAATGTATTATGCTTTGCTTAGGTTTCTACATCTACTGTAGGTTTCTTAACTAATAAATTTGGAAGGTATGGAATGCCTACCCTTTTGATCAAAACTTGAATTATACTCATCTTGGGAGAACACATCATGGCTTTTTCTGACTAATTGTATTGGAAAAATTTCCTTTATTGTTTTCACGTAGTCTTGGCAACGTTTGGGAAGTAGATTCACTTCTCCTCTGCTCTGTCTATCTGTGAGATTCTGAGTCTCCTCTCCAACTTTTGTATTGGTTAGGTATGGATGCCTTTTGTCCTCTGTTTAGTTTTCGAGGTATTTATTGCATTTTTGGGTTCCACCTCCACTTGGGACCTGATTGCTTTTTGGCATGTAGTTTTGGAGTGGTCTTTTTACAAGACCTGGTATCCTTTTGAGATAACAGTGTTACCTGGTGTTTGTATACACTAGTAGAAATGTTGAGTTCTTGAATGAAGGGTTTTCTTGAACTAATTTACAGGCTAGAAAAAGGTTATGACTTGAAACTATGCACCACAAAAGGTTCTGACTTGAAACTATGCACCACAAATGATGTTTTTTTGGTCTATTTTTTGTTACATTGTTGCAAGGACAACACTTGTTAGGTATGGCCTCAGGGCTTCTTGCCTCTATCTGGTTTGACCTTCATAGGGAGGTTTTCATCTAAACCCTCAGATTTTCTCCTTGGATTCTACCCATGCTCAGTTTTTTCCTTGTTGGTGATCATCTTGAGTAAATGCTATCCATACAGTGGGCATTACCTTGTGTTTTTCTACTGGTACAGAAGATTTTAGCTTTTTTCTGAAAATTTCCATATTGGGCTATGACATGTGATGAGACTTTTTACCTAATCATATTTCTTTTTACTGACACAGCAGAGGCATCCCTTGACTGGTTTGATTATGGGTAGTTTTTGCCTACACATAGGCTCTACATGCTTTAATCTAAGGGTTAATGTGATGTTCTTTGTAGTACTGATTTTGGGATATAATGAAGGAATGAAAAAACATGAATCGAGTATTCTGATTATAACTCATAGACATTTGTTGAGTTCACGTATAATGGTCTGAATTTGCATATTTGGATCTGGATCCTTCTGGTGAAGTATACAGTGTAACTTTGAAAAAACTAAAGTAATTGTGCCTCAATTGGCAGATTTTTGCATAGAGTATAAAAATTCTTTTTCATTAACAAAAATGAAGCATGTGTGTACTTTACAGTTACACCTTTGGTATTCATTGGTCCATACACCATTATAAATCATTTGAAATTAAAAGATAAGTCATCATATCTAGGCTTGACCTAGCATGATAATAAAGAAGTTGTAAATTTTTGATGGGATATTCTCTCAACTCCCTGATTAGATAATTGGCTACCCAGATTTGGTATAGCTTACCTCTTGATATAATTTCTGTTAGTGATTTTTTACTACATAAGAGACCTATGACATGTGTAATGTTGAGTGACATCGATGTCAAGTGGATGAGTCCCCTGACACCTATAAGGCATATCCAAACTAACACATTTGTTTGTTTGTTTGTATGGATGTAGGTAACAGGACTCACCTTCTTTGGATTGCTGCATGTGTGAAAAAGGGTTTCTCTGCTGAGGATCTGCCTTGGTTTGTTGTGTTTTTTTCCATCACTAGATCTAAATTTCATCTTGAAGTTTTACTTGAGACTCAGTGCTCCAAAAACATGATGTATTACTACACGGATGATGAAATATATCATGTTTCCATTCATATCTTGAGTATAGAGTGTCTTTTGAATTTGGTATTCGACTGTAGGGTATTGTATTATGTTTAAAACGAAAACACACACTCTAAATATGAGGGCTACTCTATTCGGAGATAGTCCAGATACTCATACTCAAACTCTTTATACCTCAGCCGTATACAAACTTTCAAGATATGAATAGGCCCCAGAAGGAGGTGTATAGGTTAGTGATTTTTTACTACATAAGAGACCTATGACATGTGTACTGTTGAGTGACATCGATGTCAAGTGGATGAGTCCCCTGACACCTATAAGGCATATCCAAACTAACACATTTGTTTGTTTGTTTGTATGGATGCAGGTAATAGGACTCACCTTCTCTGGATTGCATGTGTGAAAAAGGGTTTCTCTGCTGAGGATCTGCCTTGGTTCGTTGTGTTTTTTTCCATCACTAGATCTAAATTTCATTTTGAAGTTTTACTTGAGACTCAGTGCTCCAAAAACATGATGTATTCCTACACGGATGATGAAATATATCATGTTTCCATTCACATCTTGAGTAGAGAGTGATACGGCTGAGGTATAAAGAGTTTGAGTATGAGTATCTAGACTTTCAAGTTTTACTTGAGACTCAGTGCTCCAAAAACGTGATGTATTACTACACGGATGATGAAATATATCATGTTTCCATTCATATCTTGAGTAGAGAGTGATACGGTTGAGGTATAAAGAGTTTGAGTATGAGTATCTGGACTTTCAAGTTTGTGCTTCTTGTGATCCAGAAGGAGGTGTATGGGCCCCAAACTTTCTAGATTAGACTGATTTTATGTGGATGAGTGGGCTTGTGGATGAGGTGGCATGGTTGGTATTCTAGAGAATTGGTCAGTTTACCGATGGAAAGTGGGTTCTATTTGTGCATGCGGCTGACCCACCAAGTGTTCTAGGTGTTAGCAATGTTAACATACTCTAGGTGGAGTACTGTAATACCTTTGGAGAATTCACTGGTGGAGATATAATAAGGCATAAATGCCTCTTTATGTCTTCTTTGTAATTACTATATATACAAGCACCAAGCACTCATTATATACTAGAGATTTATACAAGGCATAAACACCACTTTAGATCTTCTTTTGATCTTCTTTGTAATTACTATATATACAAGCGCCAAGCACTCATTATATACCAGAGATCCATACAACAGATTCATTGTAATTCAGACAATTAACATTAATATGTCTCGGCGTTACTCTGTGTAATTTGTTATGTCTCCATTCTTTGTGTAAAACTCAGTATAAGTAGTTGACCTCCAACAATGTGCTTGTCTAATCTTGTGTATGTGTGTTTATAAGAACCTTAAGTTCATCCTCTTCCCCACATTCTTCTCATGGTATTAGAGCACTTGTTTGTGTGAAGAGCTTAAGGAGGAAATCAAAGGAAGTGGTATATGGGTAAGGATAACTTCATCTCTTTCCTATTGATTTGGAAGAAAATCTCTATACAGGTAGCTGCTAGGCAAGCACACCTCAAGGTGCAATATCACAACTTGAGGTGCCCTTCATGAGGTGAAGGGCACTATCCTTAAGAACCTTAAGTTCATAAGAACCTTAAGAACCTTAAGGTCATCCTTAAGGTTCATCCTCTTCCCCACATTCTTCTCATGGTATATAAGAACCTTAAGTTCATCCTCTTCCCCACATTCTTCTCATGGTATTAGAGCACTAGTTCGTGTGAAGAGCTTAAGGAGGCAATCAAAGGAAGTGGTATATGGGTAAGGATAACTTCATCTCTTTCCTATTGATTTGGAAGAAAATCTCTATACAGGTAGCTGCTAGGCAAGCACACCTCAAGGTGCAATATCACAACTTGAGGTGCCCTTCATGAGGTGAAGGGCAATATCACATCTTGAGGTGCCCTTCATGAGGTGAAGGGCACTATCACATCTTGAGGTGCCCTTCATGTGGTGAAGCAAAGGGGCATTATATTATACATGTGAGATGTATACATGACTTCCATAATTTTAAAATTTGGATTTGAGTCCATTTTGGTCCCTATTTTGACTTGGTTCTATAAGTTTTCTATAGATACTTTATAAAAGTGTCGATTTTGACTATGTATGCCCAATTTTTGGTTTGGTGTAAAGTGCAGTAGAAACTTGGTTCTAGGATAGTTTGTGTAGAGAATCTGAGATTTGTAAATTGTTGGTGGTAGATGTATGTTTGTGTGACTTTTACAAAATATAATAGGTTTTTAGAGTACCACTATGTTGGAGAATACAGTCTTATGTGTAAGTGCATAAGCTTTTTCAAGCACTATTTGGTCAGTTTTACTGAGGTAAAGATGTCTGACAGCTTGTCATAAATTGTGAGCAAGAAGCTATAGATAATAATAATTTCTAGGCTTGAGATGACCAATTTCATTATGGGAAAAGGATATTTGGAGTTCAACATAGGTGATGAAAAGGAGTTAAAAATTGCTGAAGAAAATCCCACCCCCAAAGTAGGTGCATGCATATAAAGCATGGCATGAAAAAGTAAAAAAGGTGATGTACTGCTTATCTGTAAAAGTGTGACAGAATCTATGATTGTGCACATACACGATGCATAAATTCTTAAGGAGGCTTGGGACGCCTTGGTGAAGCAAACACTCAAGCTCAAAAGATACAGCTAAAGTAGGGTAGCTAAAGCAAGAGCTACATAATGTGACGTGAGAGAAGTTGAGTATAAATGATTACTCAGTGAAGGTGAAAGTGCTTGTTGATTCCCTTGCTTTTATTGGATATCACTAGATGATGATGACATGGTATCTGGTGACCTTCAATGGTCTTTGCAAGGAATAGTTTCACTCAAACCTCCATTGGAGTTTGAGAGAACTTTCTTAATTTTTAAGAACTGATTACTCTCCTTATCCATGAGGAGATAAATCTTGGGGGAGGTTCATCCTCCGAAAAATCACATGAACAAGTCTTTTACTTAGATATAGGTAGAGATAGAGTTAGATCGTCATCTAGAGGATGCGATGATGGTCAATTTGGAAATCAAAACTAGAAACAATAACAATAAAAAAATCAATCTCATACATGTGGGGAAGAGGCCACTCTAGAGAGGCAAAGTGAGCTAGATCAAGGCCAAGGTGGTTGGCAAAGAAATTAAAATGCAAATAGCATGGAGTGCAATTATTGTGACCAACCAAGGAACATTACAAAGGACTGCTATAAAAGCAGAACGATATCAAAAGTGAAAAGTTACAATAAGGCAACCATGTATCATTAAGCAAAGAGCGTGATGTATAAGTGAGTAGTCATTTTTATGATGCAACACATGTTCATTTCCATAATAATAGGAGATGTGTCAAGATTGGGAGATATTTAGTATGTGGATTTTGGCACCTCTGACCACATGACCAGTCATGTGGTGAGTGGTTTGTTAGGTATGTAAAAAATGGAAAAACCAAGGTATGCAAGAATAGGTTTGGTGAGTGGTTTAATAGATACGCAAAAAACAGGTTTGGTGAGTGGTATGCAAAAATAGGATTGGTGAGTGGTTTAATAGATATGCAAAAAAATGGAAAAACCAAGGTATGTGAAAATAGGTAATAATATTGCACACCCCATTGTGTATGTTGGTAAAGTACCCATGTCTATGTGTAGGATGGAAAAATGAAAAACCTAGTAGATATACTTCATGTTTCTAACATTATGAAAAACCTAGTTTCTATTGGATAGATGGTTGAGTAGGGTCTACAAGTGAGGTTCAATCCTCAAGGGTGGCTTTGTAGAAGACTTCAAAAATCAATCTCGCTTGGTTGCAAAAGGGTAAAAGATGTTTACTTTAGATGTTAACATACATGAGGTGAAAGTATCCATGGGATAAATGAAGGTAGACATGTTTGTGCATGGGACAAATGAAGGCAACCATGGGATAGATGTCATCGTAGATATTAACATATGGCACAAGCACATTGGTCATGTGAATATAAGCGTAACGGTGGACTAAAGTCTATATAAATGCAAAATATTGGTGCAAGTTTGCCGAAGTTTAAGGTTAATGGTATGTACAAAGTATGTGAAGCACGCTAACTTAAGCTGGCCAAACATGCTTTCCCACATGAAAAGCACATCAATGTAAGGCCATTGGATATTATACATTGTTAACCACTTTGATTAACATGACCTTTTGCATGGCTACCACACTACTTTTGTAATCCATCTTTTTTGTATAACCACTAAGCGCCAATTGTAAATGAGACAAGGGATGATCGAGCTTACGTCTTGTGTAATTCCGGTCATAAGGAATTAATGTATATAGAGCTAGTTAAACTAGGAAGACTAGTTTTGGGCCCCCATTTGTAATTGGGCAGCCGGCCATTGTAAAAAGTGAGCTCATTTTATGGAATATGAAAAAGGGACAATCCCATTTGTCTCAATTGAGTCTTGCCTTCTCTCCCTCTCACTCTCTCTTGAGCTTATGGTAGTTTTCTTGCTTGTGATGCTTGCATGCTTGTGATTGTTGGTGTATGTGAATAGGCATGGTGTTGGTCTCCCTTCTCTCCTTCTCTCCCTTCTCATTGCTCTCCACCATGTCTTATTTGCATACGATTGGCATGAGGTAGAGGTTGAGCTCTCCATATCTCCTTCCCTCTTGCTCCTACCTAGCTTACTTGGATCTCTCTTTGAGTGTTACAAAGAGAGAGTGTAGAGTGAGCCCCTAGCGGCCTCACATCGAGGAGTTAAACCTCATAGGGTTGGCCAAGTGCAAATCACCGGATTCAAACCTTGCAAGCAGTCTCTTCTTCTTCTCTCTTGTGTTTGTTCCACATTGGAAATAATCCCTTGGAAGGGAAGTTTTATGTGATGCGTGCAGGAACTATGAGTGAAGAGATCATCCTCGATATAGGGGATGGATGGGCCATAACATATGCAACATCGATTGGGATGCATGGACAGCCACCATACAATTGGCTTCTGGCCACGTTACTGTTCTAATGATAGATGAAGAACCAATTCTCATTACTCCCCCATGCCATGCTCACATTCCCACCACCCACAAATACCCCAACACCTCACCCATATCACTCCGTTCCCCCAAAAAGAGGTCTCTCAACATGCCATCCACACCAACACCTCTCTCACCCACACAACCACCGCACAAAGTGGCAACGTGCTCTCATGGCCAAATCACAAGCAGATGCCACACCACGTCATGGTAACCAAACTAACACTGCTAACCATAACTTCACAGGGTTTGATATCTCACCACCACTGGGTTGCAGGACAAGGCTACTATGAGGGAACATCTCCATTGTGGATCCCCAAAAGGACCCACCATGGACATAAAGCGTTTCTCGTCCCCAGAGTAGGCCTCCAATTCACCAACCTCAAGCCTACAAGGTACAAGATCAACACAAATCTACGCGCCCTCCTAGGAGCTCAGACCCTCAACCAAACCCTAAACCCAAGCACTCAACCCTTCGGTGGTTCCCAAAATCTCTTCTCCTCGCTCAACATTACTATGAAGGCAATCATACCCTATGGATCCCCAAACCTCTCCAACCTAAGCTTCTACCTCATGCCACACCTCAGTCACCTACCTTTCAATGAGAACCCAAGGTAACATCTACAGTCAAGATTACTCAAGACAAAGGGAAGCAAAAAGTCCTATGTGACACAGTCACCCCAAGCCACCACTGCTGACAAACTTCATTACAGATATACCTTTAACATCAGCAATTCCTCTACCTATCACATTCAGAGGCTTGACAAGACCGTAAAACTCCCTTCAACTCCCTCAGCCCCCCAGCTACTTCCTTGCCACTCACATCAGAATCTCTTCAGGAAGTGCTACCCCCTACTTTACCATTACCTAATTGGCATAAACACCTTTCTTTGGCAAATTGGACACATGGTCAGTACAAAACCCGCAATGGGGTGTTGGCAGCATAGCCTCTATGTACAAAACCTGACAGGGTACAAAAAAAACAAACAAAGTGCCACGGCCGTTCCTTCCTCAAACACAAAGCCCGCGACCGTTCGAAGTTTCGCACGGCCGTTCCCTTCTCAAAGCTTGACTTGCTAGGCATTCCCAATTTGGAACGGCCATTCCCTCTCCTGTACATTGCCACGACTGTGCTGCCGACTCTCTATTTAAAAGCCTATGGCTGTTCCAACCAGTCCCATGAGCTCGTGGGCCATTCTATCATCTTGCTGCGGTCGTTCACAATCATCCTGCCACACCCGTTCGCTTGTAGCCTGACTTGCCATGCCCGTACGCTTACAGTTGGTGCCCGTTCCCTTGAACTTGCCACGGTCGTGTCTTCTTCATAGAGCTATAAATATGGGCCCCCTCCTCCCATTTTCTCAATTTTCACTCTCAGCCTAGCTAAACTCTTGCAAAAATTTTCCACAAACCCTTACCCTCACAACTAGCCTTCAAGATGTCTGAAGCTTCAGACTCCTCCCTGTAGGTGCTCCACCATACGTCCTTGAGGTGAAAGAGACCTACCAGTGGATGCTTTGAGGAATACATGAAGCACCCCACCCAGCTCTCCTTGGCTCGTGTGCACCAGGGCCAGCAGGTCAATTGGGCTGACTACCTCTTCTTGGAGCTCTATGGAGTTTGCTCCAACCCCATGGCGGTCGCAACATTACTTACTAGGGTTCTTTATTACACGGTGGGATGGGATGACCTGCCCCGAGACATCCAATTGAGTAGACCCAATGCCACAGTTGCTTCTTTATACCCTCCATCCACCTCTTCCATTTCCCCACCAGCCAAGAGGCCGCCCCACCATGAACCCACACACCTACAAAACATGCACAGCCACCCCCAAGCCCTAGGCCCACACAGGAAGAGATTGCTATCGCTCTGCAGCTGTAGAAGCCATCAACAAGAAGGCCGCAAAAGAGGAAGAGGATTGCCAGAGGAAAGAATTCCTTCATAGAAGTCTATATGAGACCCCACCCCCTGACAGATTCATAGAAGTCATAAATGAGTTAATGTCAAAAGACATTACTAATCATAGGTCATATGTAATCTCTTAAGTTTATAAAGAGGGTCTCTAAACTAAATAGGACTTAAGGTTTGTACAACCTTTCAATGAAAGTGTTGTAATCATGCACTTATGTTAGTGGAGTTCCATGTGAACTCAGATGTTCACAAAGAGAACATGATAAAATTTCTAACACATCTTCTAGTGTCTCTATTTCAAAGTAGGCCAAACGAAATAAACTTGTACATGTCTTTATTCCAAGAAATGGATAAAATCTATGGCATAAATTTCATTGAAGATTGTATAAATACCTTCAAAAGATATTTATGGCAAGTGTCCCTCAAACTTAAGGAAGGCAACCTTTTGGTCATATTTCCCCAATTATCATACAAGTTTAAAAAGAAGTATCTAATAAGTTTTTCTCGTAATGTCTCATGATGAAACATTTTGCTAATGTTTCCACCATCTCTTGATTTTAGAAGGTCACAGCTCATGCTTTCGTAAAGGAAATAAAGGTGTATGTAGACATAAGCTATTTAACACCCTCGCATAAAAGATTATACTTAAGGTTTTGGTACTTAAGGTTTTGGGCCACTTAAAGTTTTTTTTATCCACAAGAAGCTTTAAATTCGAGCAAGACTAAAAACTTTTAGGGCGGTTTAAATAACAAAGCTTTTAAATTTTATTACTCTAGAAGCTAGGTTTAATAGCTTGGGATAGTTATACTAGTAGCTGTAACCTTAGCTAATTTGGCTATCCCAAGTCTTCCTCTCTTTTTTTTTACACGTAGCTTTAAAAATATATATATATAAAAGCTGAAATACCAAAAAAGAAAAGTTTTAATATAAATTTTTGTTACAAAAGCTCAAAGCTTTTCATTTAAAAAAATCTTCTTGCTACCAATCACTTAACGAATAGCAGAAAAGGAGAAAAGGCGTCGGGCAGTTTGCACAAGGATCAGCCCCAATTGTTGTAGAGTTTTTTAAACAAAAGCTTTAAGTAAAGCTTAATATTCTAAAGCTTTTAAATAAAGCTTTCTCCACAATCCAAACAAAACACCATGCTTTTTGTAAAGTTTTTCTGTTTTCTCTCTTTAAAACTCCGAAAATGAAAGGTTTTTTTGAACTTTTAACTAAAGCTTCATAACAAAGCTTATAAAAACTTTTTCACGCCTAAATAAGCACAGTAATTTTATGCTCACCTTGTCAATTTAACTTCAATTCTATGGTTTAGTCTTTGTTGTATATGTGAGTTTTGCTCTCCCCCCCCCAAAGAAGTGTCGGCATCCTCCCACTTCTTGGGTATTTATGTCTTTATTCATAAAAATAGCCCACGTGCCAAAAATAGTTGCATGCTTATGCATGGGCTTGCCCTTTACAAAAATAGAAGTTTCTTTTATCAAACGCTTAGATAAATTCTTCCTATCTAAACCACTAAAGGAAAAATACATAAAGAACCCCAAGGGCTAATTCACGTGCAACAAAATTAATAGGTCCATACCCAAGTATAATAAACACACTAATAATACACACTATCTCGTAGTAAATACTATGGCCAGAATGCTGAAAATGAGGACCTTTCCACTAATTGCTCGTGATGAATCGCTCATGCCAAATCACCGCCATCATGTCCTAGCCATACCGGCTTACAAGCACAAGGCTCGTCAATCTCACCAACCTACAAGTTGTCCATTCAAACACATTACATATTAGCAACACCTAATAAAATTACACAGTAGCACATAAGCATTAAATCCAAAACTTAGTTCCAACCGTCCCTAAATTCATATGTCCTACACATGGAATATTCGAAATCACCTAAGTGCCATGCTATGAACATAGTGGTAATTAGGCATCCCCAATTAACCACAGAGGGATGGAAGGACAATCCGTATAATAACAAGCCTGCCATGATCATATCTTCCTCATCACATTACCTAGGCTTACTAGTAATTGGGAGCCCATCATCTTTAAGGTCCATCACAAGTGAAGGGTTGGCCATGATCATACCACTCTCTTACCTATGGTTGGATTCACTTGCCTAGCACAATGCCATGGGCAAGATAGATTCCCTGTGACACTCCTTGCCTTTTTTTAAAGATTGCTTATGCCCCGTCCCTCCCCTAGATATATCAGAAGCTCACCCATGCTCAAATTTGAGGGGTAAAGGTCACAGTCATCACAAATGTGCCACCTCCTGGATGATCCAGCTCACATGGGATAATAGCTCATGCGGTACCTCTATAGGTGTTCACCAATGTGGGGCTCACCTATATCACTGATCAATTCAAATAATACAATCATTTTAAAAAATAAGGAATACATAATTGAATAATAATGCATCGTACAACATTCCCAGTATGGTTTTCCCTTCTAGCTTTGTGACTTCAATTGAACTCCATTTCATGAAACCCATCCATGGTTTGGCTTCTACCCTGGCCTAGGTTAGGAGGAACTCCTAACCTAGGCCAGGGAAATGAAGGAGGAACTCCTTCATTTCATGAAACCCATACATGGGTTTGGCTTCTACCCTGGCCTAGGTTAGGAGAACAAGTCCACATTTATAATGACTAAATTTATTTACCCAATTATGGGAATCTATATTGGTATAAAATAGACTCAATCAAGTGATTTGTTTGACTATCTTATCACTTCAAACGTCTATTGTGTACTTCACAACCCCAGTTGACCTTTATAAAATTATGTCCATCTCTTAGGACAACCAATTTGGGTTTATAGGGTTGAATACAAAAATTCACTATCCTACTATTATCTCTCTAGATTTTACACAAATGTCTTTAAATTCTTCTTTTCTTCTAGCTCTTAACTCTCAACACTAGGCCTTTACTTCACAACCCCAATTAACCTTTATAAAATTATGTACATCTCTTAGGATATAACCAACTTGGGTTTATAGGGTTGAAGAAGAATATTCACTATCCTACTATTCTCTCTCTATATTTTTACACAAATGTCTTTAAGTTCTTTGATACTTCTAGCTCATAACTCTCAACACTAGGCCTTTACCCATATTTCTTTCACTTTTTATCACTTTTTATGTAAGGCATAAATACAACTTTATATTTCAATAGATATGAGCTTTCTTTCTCTAGAATCTAGACTTCTCTCTCTAGAAATTAATTCCACTTGGGTAGTCTTGCTTTCCTTCATAACATCACTTACCTACTCTACATATGTTTAGATTCTATTATTCACATGTTCTCTCTCTAAAAATACACTATTATATGAGTCTCTCTAAAAATATACTATTTTATGAGTCTCTCTAAAAATATGCATAATCACTACCCTATAATCCAAACAGGTTTAGGGCCTTGACAACTATACTTAATAATGTTCAAGACTCTAATTATTATTTATGCATGCAACTAAGCAATTAATTGTATTCTCTCTCTCTCTCTCTCTCTCTCTCTCTCTCTCTCTCTCTAGAATCTAGGTAGAACCTCTATCTTCTCTCTCTATTGTTTTCTAGAACTTAGTTACATTGTTAATGGCCATAATTCTAGGTCCCTAGATTGTTCTATGATCAATTTGTGCTATATCTAGTCTATTTTCATGCATAAATATATTTTCTTTCTCTAAAAATGTAATTAGTAATATTGTAATTTATTATTAAATAATTATAGAGGGTTTTCCTAATTCAAGAATTAGTTCTTTTTCATAAGGGAAAATCAATTCTACACTCATTTGCATGATAAAAATCAAATTGGAATGGTAGGCTAAGGTTTATGCATGTAAAAATTAGCTATGGGTGAACTAAGGTCTAAGGTCAATGTATGTTCTTAAAAATTGTGTAGAGGCATAAATTTAAATAATAATAGAAAAGGTTTGAAAGAACACAATAAATTCAAATTATAAACAAATAGATTGAAGTAAATGCCAAATATTGAATGTAGACATCAAGTACCTTTGATAAATTGACTTGGGAGATATGTAGGAGGTCAAAAAGACTTACAAGTTCTGTCTATTCCCGTGAGGTGCAAAAAAGTGTAAGTCCAAAGCCAAAGAATGGGACCAAGGACCCTTACACTAGGTACGGCACTGAAATTTATGCAACTTTAACTTCTCTCTCCCTCTCTTGAAGGAGGCGTGGCAAATTAGCTATCCCCCTCCTCTATTTATGCTTGAAAAATGACAATTTGGGAGTCTATAATAGCCTTTGGTCGTATTAATCTACTTCCACCCCTTTCTCCTTTCTCTATATGTATACACAAATCACTCCTTTGACCATGCTTTTAGCCTTTTCTCATATAAATAGCTAGGATGTGCATGACACCGTATATCTTTATTTATTTTCATATAAACCACTCCTTTTTTATTTAAAGACCATATTTAAGCTTCTAACCCTTAGTCCAAATCTATTAAACCATTGAACCTTACAAATTTAAATGTGTAATCTTTACATGTTAGGTTTCACAATTTAATTGAGTTGCGCACTCACACACGTCCTATTATTTTGCACATAGTCCCCCACTACAGTGTATAGGTCTTTTTGAATGGTACCAAAATGGGTTACCTTAGTTAACTTATTCATAACTACTAGGATAGAATCATACCTTGCATTAACTATGAAGAAGGTAATCCTGTAATATAATCTATACTAATGTATTCCCATTTCATCCAGGGGATATCTAACGGATGTAACTTACTAGGCATCTTAACCCTCTCAGCTTTAATCTTTTGATAAAATAGGCATCTTGACCCTCTTAGCTTTACTCTAAGTCTAATAATAAACTAGGCATTGGTGATATGTTGCAACACACTAAGTCCTGGCTTTTAAAAAAGCTTTTTTTTATAGATAAATAAGTTTTTACAGAACCTCATGTTCTATAATAGGGCTATCGTGAGAGTCCCTCACAATTTTCCTTTCCAACTCCCCATCTTTAGGTATACATAAGAGACTATTGAAGTACAAATTCCCATTCTCAATTTTGTACCTTTCGACCTTCTTTATTTCATGGGTAGTCTTACTCTCCTTTGTAGTAAGCAAAGCAACAATGGGCATTAAAAATATGTCTTATCTGATCTTTGCGTTAATCTCCTCTAATAAGGGGTTAGAAACCATTGCGACTACAAGTAATGAAGACTTTCTATTAAGCCCACTTGTTGCTAGAGAATCTTTGCCTGACCTATATTTTATCTCAAAATACTTTATACGGTTAAACCAAATGGCATTACTATATACGCAAATGTTCCCCATTCTATACCAAATGCAGTCTTGTGTTATTCCTTTGGGTCAATGGATACTTGGCTGTACCTGAAAAATCCATCTAAGAAGCTGTAGGCTTTTTTTCTTGCGACTCTTTCAAGTACATGTTCAGTGTATGGTAGTGGGTAATGATCTCTTAACATGGCTGCATTTATGGGCACAATCACGATTGGTGACACCCAATCTGTGTACTTAATCTCATCCCACATTGATAATTCTGTCAACTTCATCTTTGATTACCTTGCCCATAGGCCTCATTGTATGTTACAACTGTTGTTTGACCAACCATCCCCCCACTAAAGGAATTATGTGCTAGAAAACCTCTAGAGAAACTCCTTTCAAATCAACATAGCTCCAAGTGAACACATTTCTATATTCCTTGAGAATTGCTACAAGTTATGTCTCCTCTTCTTGCGTTAAGTCAGTGGATATCCAAACTAATTTGGGTACCCCCCCATGTAGTAATCCTAAATCCACTTGTTTTGCATATTCTATTCTATTATAGGACACTTCAGGTTCCTCGGGTTTTTCCCTTTTTGGTGGTGGGATACATACCTTCATGTTTTCCACTGTAGTTTTTCACTAGGCTTGAAGGCTCGAACTCCTTCGTAAATCACCCTTTCTTTATGGTCTTGTTTAGAGTCCTCTTTCTGATTATTGGTGGTTGGGCTTAAAGACTCGGACTCCTTCTTGACTCACCCTTCCTTTATGGTCTTGTTTAGAGTCCTCTTCCTATGATTGTTGGTGGTTGGGCTTGAAGTTTCAGACTCCTTGATTCTTCCTTCCTTCTTGACTCTCACCTTATGTTTTCCTCTCTTTCCAGACTTGGAAGTCTTTTTGGAATCCATTATCATAGGAGTAGTCATGGGCTAGCACTTTAGCTATCTTAGGATCTACCTTCATGATGTTTGCACTAGATCTTTTCATTAGATCCTTTCAGCTAGTGCAGATTTCCTCAGTTGTTGCCTTCAAGGCTTCCACATATTGCAAGTTTTGTTCTTCCCCCTTGATGATGGCTCTAATTCTTGCTAGTTTATTAGCTATTTTGAGCAGAGCTTCTCTCTTTTCTCTGAGAAGGGCCTGCTAGCAACACTTGTCCTTCTTCATCTTTGCCCTCTTCGCTCTATCAGAGAAGCTACTTGGTGCAATAATTGCACTAAAGCTTGGTAGAATTTTTGGTTTGTTTGAAGACTTTTTCCCTATATTTGGTTCCTCCTTCCTTGGTGGAACAAATGTCTCTCTTCTTGAAAGCACTGGGATTACAGCCTTTACCAGAATTATGTCCTTACCTTTCTCATCACAAAATTGTGTTCCCATGGGTGTAGGACATACATCGCATCTAGTTTTCCTCCTTTTCAAGGTCTGGTAATGAAGTTATGGAAGTTTCATATGAAGTCGTGCATATGTATTAAGTTTGAGCATGTTTTCATATCTGATGAGTGTTCTAGTGACTTCTTTATACTTATGGGCCTTCAGGTTCACCTTAATGGTATTTCCCTCTTGATGGAGGTAAATGACATCATAACCCTAATCGTGAATCATTGTTGATAATTGGCACATGAATGGCCTTCTAAGAATCACATTGTAATTTGTGGGCCTTCAAAATGTATGCTCGTAGGAGGTTAGGCCACATAATGTTATCTCTACATCCTTCACGATTTCCACAAGGGTTCCTATATTTCCATCGACCAGCTTGCGAACTATTTTGGCTCTTCTAAGGGGCTTTTCCCCCATATTTTCCACATGTCTCGGGTCACTATGCTCACTCCTACTTCCTCGTCAAGGATCGCAGTTGTCGTTACTTCTCCTAATTTGATTGGAATGGTGGCATTCATATCATCTCCTTCATTATAATTTCTGGCCACACTAATGTACATCCTTAAATGCCTGTCTCACCGGTTAAGTATTCGGCCATGGTTATTAGTGACAGTGGCTGAGAGGATTTCTCTTAAGGCTCCCGTTTCTCTTTTAGTGAAGGCCTTAGAGATGGCACGTTTGCAACTGTTCACATCGACTCTTTATCATCCATACCCATGTAGAACAATGCAGTCGGTAATGAGCTAGGCCTAGATTTGTGTGGCACCACCCATATGCCCATTCTAAAGGGATTCTCTCGGTGTATTCTCCCATTAGGGATTCTCCGAGGGAATATTGCCTCTCTTAATCAAGCCTTTCTTTTATGATGTGCTCATGGTGAAAGCTCATACTTTTGTTCCTTTTTTGAGATTTTTGTGAGGCTCTGGCATTCTGCAGGAAATTTTGTTTCCTTACTCGAGGCACTCCCCTCATATGATTCCTCTCTAACAAGCTCTACGGTGTTGTAATAGGGGTTTTCTTTAGAACATGGAAATCGGTCCTGTTCTCGCTAGCCCTTCTATATCTAGCTAGGTTCATTACACCAACTTTTAAGTGTCGTTTAACCTTGAGATTTCCTTTCTTAGGTTAGGGTAAGCTTGTAACTTCTTGGGAAGGGGTTCTTCTGGTTCTCTGAATTTGTACTTCCCTTCCATGGCTTTCTTGGGCCATTTCAAGAAGCTCATCATTTCAGTCCATTATAATTGATCCAACTTCACTTTCCTTGCCTTGTTCTTCATTGAGAGTGATTTGAACTAGCAATCTAGGAATAATTTCTATTTCTACATAGCTTGGATCATCAATTCGATTTACCCCTCAAGTTATTCATCCATCTCTATGAGCTTGTGTGGAGGCTCTTCCAACTTTCTCCCGAAGTTCTGCGATTCTCTATAGGACCGATCCATCGGGATTGTTCAATCCCTTATCTTTATCCAAGGTTATTTGCATTACTGAATTGGAACATCCTCGATCTCAACATAACTTGGATGGTATTTTGGTTCCCTTTCCCTTTTGTCTCATTTACCACGAGGACTTTTTGAGGCTCCTGATTGATTTGGTACTTTCGTTGGCTTTTAGGTTTCTTTTTTCTAATGCTCTTTGAATTTTGTAGTGCTTGGGTCATAGACTAAGGGCTAACCTGAACCTTCTTTTGTTGGACCTGCACCCTAGTCACAATCCTCTGCTGGTACTTCATGTTCTTCTTTTGAAGAAGACTTGCATATGACACTGACTATCCCAAAACTTGTTGGAGATGGCTACGATGTGATGGGGTAGATGGATTTGGAGTGGTCGTCTTGTGCGAGCAATCTCACTGATCAAGTGATCTATGTCACACTTGATACATTATCTATCCAAAGGTGGTGGATTTGTTGTTACTACTTTTGGATTTGCCTTCGTGGAGCATTTAGCCAATATGTGGGTGATTTAACATAAAAAATAAGCAAAAGGGGCTCTCCTCAGACCATTAATGCCCCATGGTCTGTATGCTATTTGTATTAAAGTAGTCAATTGTTACGTATCCCACATCTTTGGTCCCGGTTGTCCCGAATGGTATTCACTTCTGGGTGGGCTCCCAAGGATAACATCCAGATAATCAATGTAGATGTAGAATTCCGACATGCTAGGGGGCTCATGTGGAATGTATTCCATATCTACTAGCCTGGCGATGTTGTGGTGGTGACACCAAAGGAGGTACATCCGATGTTCTATATGGGTTTCTTGCCAATGTAGGGTTCATTGCACTACATGAGTAACATTTGGTCCAAGCTGCCCCGATAATGTAGACACTCGAGTCATTATTTCCATTCGTTGTGCATGGTAGCAGTTAGATGATTCATGATTTCCATACCTCCTGCAATACCCACACCACTAATTCTCCCTCGCTCTGAAGACTTAACACTCATGCACTATGTGGTTGCTTCTACAAACTGCACACTAAGTCATTTCTCATCCTTGAGCTAAATGCAGATGGCATGTCTCGCTACTAGGAGAGGCTTTCTACACTTCTTCTAGCCATTTAATCACTACCTTAGCAATGTCTTCTATGCTCTTGGGCTCTTTCATTGTCCTAGATTTTGACATTGGGTTTCGTTTACCAATAGAGTCAAGTCTTGTACTTTTTGTAGAAGGATGCTTGTAAAATTACTTAAAGTTATCATCAAAATCTATCACATCTAGGGCAACACTCCACTAATGTCTCCCCCTGTGTCTTTTGGCATACAATACCCTCTAAGAACAATGAGATTAGCATGGTTTGGTTTGGTTTTTCCTCAACAAGGTATCTACTATTTAGGTTCTCAAGGTGGTTGATACAATATCTCATCGACTCATGTTCAAGCTGCTTGAATTTATACACCTATATAACGGATCTGTGCTTAACTCGATGGTCCCTTTTATGAGTCTTCTAGCATTTGAAACCACACCAGAGAATTACCTTCTAAAACCAATCCATTGTTCCTAGTTTTGGCATCGCTCAGCCATGTAGATTTGTCTAAATGTAGCTAGATGGTTGTAGGGTCCCCCAATCCATCAAACTTTGAAACTAGCTTGGATATTATGAGGCTCTAATCCTAGGATAGCCATGCTAATATTTGTCTCTTGTTCCTCTATGGCGGTCTGACCACCATAGGAATGACATCTAGACCTCTTCAAGTTTCATCAAGAACACAATGAGCTCATACTCGAGGTTTTCTAGACTCAACTGTTGGGTCTACAGACATTAGGGCTATGTATTTGGGTTCAACTCTGGGAGGTACTTTTGCGTAGGATAGTCTCGTGTCCCATAGGTTAGTACTCCAACGGATGTTTCTGGTAATGGTTCTAGAAGTAAGTTTGCTATATGTATCATTGGGTATCCCACTACCCTGTTGGTTGGCTTGTAGCATTCCGTCCGTGACTATATTGTCTTTTAATTTCCCATGATCCTTGAGCTATTACTCTAGGTGCTCTTTCAAGAGGTACTGCCTCTCTTCAGATGGTATTGTTTTCCCTCAATCCAAAAGTTGGCATCGTGTCTGCAGTTATAGAATGTGAATTCTTACTCCTTTACTAGACTGCCTCTTCTTGAAGTGATTTCCTCCTCAGAGGTTCTTCCTCCTGTTGAGCTAAGGGAAGTGTGACTCCGCCCTTCCTAGACCACTCTGTATTCCTTGCCTCCTCGGCAAGTCTTGGGGTATAGGTGTTACCTTCTTCATTGACATATGTTGTTTGATCCATGGCTGGCTAGTAACACTAAGGGTGCTTCAGGGAATCGAAAAGATCCCTCCAAGTCCCTAGGAATATCTGTGATTATTTAGAGGTTGCATGAGGCATCCTCATATAGCATCATTCTTTCATTGTTGACTCTAAGAAGAATTTGTTAGTTACATTAGGGAGCTGAGTCCTTACTAGCTCTATTTAAACTCTAGTAGAGCTTCTTGCAATCTTCTAGCCCTTTCTATCCCAACGGCCATGCCAATACGTCTAACCTTCTCAATGTCCCTTGTTGGGATATACATCGTTTTGTTGGGGTCCAAATAGAATTCTAGGTTCTGACAATACCACTCGCGAGTTGTCCAAGAGGTCAGGCTCAATTCCGGGCAAGCTCTATGTCAAGCGTTTCCTGCCAACCCTAGGCAACCACTGGCCTTCTAGCACTTGCACTCCACAACGCACCTTAACATGGCCAAGAAGTGGCTCATAGAGGAATCCTCAGGGTGCCTGAAATTCCCTTACCACCTCTAGTTCTTCCACCTTAGCCCTCACTGCCAAGAGTTGCACTAGTTCGTCAACTAACCCTGATAGAAATCTTTGAAGATGGGAATGAGGAGGAAATTTTAGAAGTCCCTATCTATGAAACCCAAGAGCCTACAAGCCCACCCTCACAAACCTTCAGTCATTACACTATGGAGGGAGATCAAATGTACCCCGTGTACTTAGCAGCCCCAACAGTGTGGGCCAAAGACATGAATTGGATGACAAAGAGACCACCCATACAGTGCTATGATCGTGTGGGACCTCACTGAGTGGTTGATTGTCCTAAGAGGAAGGGAATGGCAAGTACCTTTGTAGGTGCTTCTGCCTTGATCCCATTGTGTGTATGGTGTGGTATTGATCACATGTATAAGGATTGTCCGCTAAGACTAGGAATAACGGGAAAGGCTCACGATGGTAATCCTAGCAGCACCAACCTTAACCTGCAAAGTGTTAGAGATGGTTTCATCCAAGCAGTCCCTCTCAATGGTGTGACAAGACTGCAAAACTGGCAGAGGCATCAACTTCACAAAACCAGGGCCAAGCAAGATCCCCTGAACAAGCACGAGTGACCAGGCGCTCAAGAAAGAAAGCCACAAAGATCAACACAAAGATCAACAAGGGTGAAAGTCGGGTGGTTATCAAAAGCGGTTCAGAAGATGGCACTACAACTCACACATAGAATTCTTCATCTCAAGAGGAAGATTTGCTACGCGCTATCGCCTGAGCCAGGAAACCATGTATCCCATTTGTGTCAATAAAGAATAGGACTGACTTAGTTATATGGAAGTCGTAGCAATGTAAAATGTATGCTTCACTCTCCCCTGTGTTCGCTCATGGCCCTTCTCTCGCACCCAGTGGTCTTTCGACTTGGGACTCCTCTCCCAATGACTCTTATAAATGCTCCATGGCCTCATTCTATGTTTGGATACTGAATTACACTAATTTTCCCACAATCTTGATCTGGTATCCTCCATTGTGAAGGATTCCTAGTCTACATCCAAACTGAAATCTGGAGCTACTAGGGTGGTTAGACCGACTCTTGGTCATGTTCCACTCCCTAGTAGTGGCATGCATGATAACCTTTTTATGATTTTCTAAGTTTTTTGGTGTTTTGGGTTTTCAGAAGGCTTTATATTTTTTATGGAATTTTTTTTTAAAGGTTTAGCAAGTCAAAGTCAAGGTTATAGTCAAAATCTCTTGCACTAGCTATTTTTCTGATTTTAATGCCTTTAGAATTTCATCTCAGTAGTTCAACAAGATTAGATCTTGTCGATCGAGCTATTGGACTAGTCGAGGATCAGGCGGTGGGACTAGTCAATGATCAAACTCTCCAGCGATCGAACTCACCGATCGACGCGATTGGACTCTTGGTGGCAATTACATGATTTCTTGTACTGGTCTCTACCCATGACTGTAGGATTAGCAACGATGATCAAACTTGTCAGTAATCACTCATACACCCGATCAGACTTCTCAGTAGTTGCTCGTACAGCCGATCAGCCAAATGACAAAATCAAACTATCCACACGATCGAAGTGTTGGAAATTGCACTTCTTGCATGTCCATTCCTACGTTGACTATCCATTTGATAGATTTCTTGGATTTTTGTGTATTCAATGCGCATGACCCCATTCTTTCTATTATGCACTGGCTATCAAATTCAATCAATACCTGACATAACTTCCTATTTAGTTAACTATGTCATCATTTATGGCTTTGCAAACCAGAAACTGTTAGTGGTTAGACTTTTTAATCCACAATTGGATTGAATCTGGACGATTGGACCCATTAGTATATGCTCAATGCCCGCCTTTCAGCATGTATCTCACATTGATGTATGGTGCATATTTTTACGGCCTCCATTATGAGGAGAAGCCATTGGTGCACATATCTTTAGTGGAAACCCCAGCACAGATGCTGGAAGCAATCGTAGTTGTGACCGTTGACATGGTAAGCTGGGGGTCTGATAATATTCCCTCGCATACTAATTTCATCATTAGTGGGCAGGGTCGATTGAGCCGTGTCAATGTAGCGTAGCCACCCACATCTTGGACACGTCCACTACACTACTTGCAGCACTATAAATGAACATAGTTGGCACAAGGTAAGGTATCCAATGCTTGTGAGCATATATTCCCTATACTCTCAGTACACCTTCCATCTAAGCTCTACAATAGAGCGCACAGGTGGACAACACCATACAACACCATCATATTGTACATATCTCCTGTTTGGTATAATCAGAATTGTAAAATTCTCTCCATTCTCTCTTGCATTGTCTAGTGTACTTTCTCTTATTGTATCTTTTTCTATTGTGCCATATGCAGGGCCAACTATCGGACTTCCTAGGCCAATGAGAGAGTAGTTTCTACATGTTTTTTCTGCACATTATCTCTTCCTTTTAGACCTCATTTACCTCCTAGATCTTTTATTAAATAGTTTGAATCTTTACTTGATGGCACAATGCCATCAATCAAGCATCAAATACCCAAGAATTCAGAATTTTTACAAGAATAATTTTTAAGTTAGCCTAATTAAGAAAAAATTGGATAAAATTGACGTAATTAATGATGAAATTAATACTTAGGGAGGTCGTGGGACTTCAATTTAAGCACTTGCCGGATTGCCCTTCCTTCTTCCATCACCCATTAATCAAAAAACAAGAAAACGAAAAAAAAGAAGATGGTTAAAGTTGGCAAAAACCACATACTCTAATCACACTTCCACCACACTAACCGCTCCAATTCAACACTCAATCAATCTACCACAAGTTTTGTAACTCATGGGCAAACTAAAGAAAACAATGGATCAACAAAATACTCCAATTTCACTCTAGTACTAGTTCTACTCAATCATCAGCATGGATGCCTCTTGTCTAGGGAGGTTGTAGCTTCACAACAAGCATGTAACACTAAGAAGTACAATCCCTCGAGTGTGCAAAAGCACAAGGATCATGAGAATAGAAACCTTAAGGCTGGTGAAAACCTTAAGCTCTACCAATCCAATTTTTCGGACTCTTTGCGAGAGGGAAGCTAGAAAGATTTCTCTCTACCTACGCTATCTCTCTCTCTTAATCTCTCACTCTCCACAACTAGTTAATCACAAGTCAAGAGTCATGCAAGCATCAAGCTCTCAACATGCACGCACACACACACTCACACAAGCATGCAAGAAAGCTAACAACAAGACTCATAGCCATATACATACAAGATATAGAAGCATGAAAAGACAAGAAATCACAAGACAATGCAAGTAGAGAAGCTCTCCCAACTAGAGCTCAATGTTGATTGTATTACTAAGTCACATTCTCATAAGTCAATTATATATAATCGGCCGACCGCCCACACTTATGGGGTGCCCATATTTAGTTCTCATCTATTTACAAGCCTTATGTGGCCAGCTTCCATTACAAAGTGGGCCCTTGGCCATATGTAATGTGCGTTTCCCTATAAGCTGGGGTGGGGTTTACATCATAAATACAAAAAAAGGTAACTCCCTCTTTCTCTCTCTATATATCCAGCATGCATCCATCAAGCAAGCAGCATACAAGCAAGAAAGAAGAGGAAAGAAAGAGATCTCACAAGTAAACTATTGTAAGGGAATGCTTGTGTGTTGCTTATTGTCAAAAATGACTCATTCATAAGTGGCTAGTTTTCACACTACACACGAAAAACTTAAAAATGATCCGACCTCTATTACTAATCTTAAGCAACTATGTACACCAAGTCCGTAGACTTTCCCTATTTGATAGTAAGCACATGGTAAGACTGCTTTATATGTTCCAACACCATCTTACAAAAGTTAAGTGACCATTCACGCACTTAAGATAGCAAAGCGCCTTACGGTAGTAGGCAGGTCGGGTGGGTGAAACCATGTTAACCAACAAAGAGGTTATCAAAATTGAATTGCTTTGGCTTCAAAGTTTTTATCATACCATGGATCTCTTATGGTGTAAGGGTTTCAACCATTTTGTGGATATGCTCTTATGTTAGGATTTCTAATTCTTCTTCCATAGTGTTGAGGTTCATGTCACATGGAATTTCAACCATCCCTTGCATATTTTTAATATTATCAAGTATGTTTACTATACACTAAACTATGTTGCACGAATGGAGAGAATGATTACAAACGTGAGAATTTTAGCGTTCATACTTCATAAGCCTTTTTGCACTAGGCCACCCATGAACATCAGACGAATTAGAAAGCTTGTATATAGAAAAGAAAAGCTCTCTTTGCATAGAAGATCAAGCTCACCACAAAAGGGGGGGGGGAGGGAGGGGAGATTTCTTCAAATGTATTATATTAAAGCAATCCAAAAAGTCTATTTATAAGGTGGCAAAAAGAACTCACTACAAAATAATAAAAAGGAAGTAAGGTTCCTTTGAGTAGCATGGAAGATGGCTTGAGAAGACTCAATTCATGAAGTAATCAAGCCCGAAATTTTGAAGTCTTGCCGAAAGAGACCGTAAAAATTCCTAATATTTACCGCCCTAAGTTGATAAATATGGACATACATGTCAACTTAGCAAGGTCTTCAATCTTCATATGAAGAGCTTTAAGTGATAGCCATTAATGGCTCGCATCATGAAGAGTACCATCCAAATCCTTGAGTTAATTAGAACAATTCTTGAAGCGCTTATAGACACGAAACAAATCTTTCCAATTATAAGAAGCTTCTTATCTTTACAATTATCCAACCGGCTATCATAGAACCAAAGTGCCTTCTCTGTAATCTCTAGCATCTTATGTTGACCATCAACCCATTGCAAGTGCTCCACAAAATACCATTGGCCTTCTCCACCAAACCGTTTACACTGAGGACAATATGGAGATGAGTTCCTATGCTTTTGATTATTTCACGAGGTTCATCTTTGACAAGCTTAGCAAGTGTTCCAGATAAAAAACCATTGGTCTTCCTTCTACCACAACATTACATTTAAGGATAATATGAAGATGAGTTCCTATGCTTGATGGAGAGATTCCTCATCAACTTCTTAAGAATACAACCATAGAAACATGGCCCATTGTTTATTTCAATCTCTAGAGGAGTGCCAATACAAGAACAAATTTACTCAAGCAAGAAATTAACCACCATCTTGGATTTTGCATTGCAAGCCCATCGAGTCATGCAATCAAAAGCAACCACCCCCTACTTCTCAACAAATGGTGAATAAACCACAATAGGATGAAGAGGCCAACTTGACAATTGTCAACGACCAAAGATTTTGGCACCTCACATGAACGACACCATGCTCGTACATCCTTGTGCATAGCAATTCACCCCCTACTTCTCAACAAATGGTGAATAAACTACAAAAAGATGAAGAGGCCAACTTACCAATTGTCAACGACCAAAAATTTGGCACCTCACATGAACAACACCAAGCTTGTGCATCCTTGTGCATAGTAGTCCAATAATATCCGACGGTGAGGATCTTTTGAATAGTACATCATGAGCAAAATGACCTCCACATACTCCATCATGGCAATCATGTAGAACCCGATTAGAACCCGCTTGAATATCAAGAACCTTCCTACGAATGCAATCTCTTCCAAGAGGATAAAGTAAGGTAAACCTTGAGGCCTTGTTGATGATTTGCCTCTTAATTTTGGAGGAAACTCTTCATAAGCAAATACTCATACACATCTTCGAGATTTTCAAGACCTCTACCCAAAACGATAACCAACACATCCACATAAAAGAAGACTTTGGCAAGGTCATCCGCCTTTTGTTGTGAGCACCAACAATATGGTTAATACGGTATGCCTTAATCCTTTGAAGAATAACCTCATCAAGGTACCACTTAATGTGCGTACCTTCTTCAAATAGCCTTAAAGTTGCCGGGTAATCAATAAAGAATCACCTTTGATGCTCATGCATTGAACATCAAAGCAAATATCAAAACCCCATATATTCCATTTGATTATTAGTATGCACATGCTCTTGACAAGTGGAAAGAGAGACCACCTCCTCTCCTTATGGCTTATTTGGAATCCTTAGGAGATAACCCTTAGGAGATGTAGCAAACCCTCTTACTCCTTGCCAGCCAAGATATGTCCCTGCAAGAGTAGCTCGAGTTGTACTAACCAAACCAAGCCTCTCCACTTCAGTGTACCACTTCTTTGTTGAAAGCATGACAGAAACAATGTAATAGACCCGCTACATAAACCCTTCCTCATAAGGATGGCACTCAAAGTATTGGTTCCTACACGGAATGACACAAAATTCCGCTCCCCAATGCAATCTGTGCATCGTCGTGGTTTCGATACCACATCTACTGCACTTGGTTGTCATGTGCATCAGCAATGCCATGGGCCTTCTCAGGGCTAGATCCAGAAGAGGCAAACAGATAAAGATTATGAACCAGTAGAACCAGAAAGTAGGAGCTTCAGGTGACTCATCTGAGGTGGACTTGGAGCAGAGCATGGATTTATTGGATCAGAAGGCTGTCGGCTGCATGGAGGCTGACATCAGCATGACCAAAGGGCTGTCGACTGCAGGCCAGAGGGTGCTGGCAGCAGGCGCATCCAAGAGAACCAGTCGGCTGTATTTTTATTGAATTTATGAATTAGTAACTGGCCGACCAGCAGTCGGCCAGTTTCCCACATGCTCCAAAGGCCTATATAAAGGCACCTTAGCTCTTTGTTTTAGTCATTCCACCCACTAGGGGTGAGAGTCATTAGGATCCTAGTCCAGGGCAAGGTTTTGGTGTGTTATCACCTTTTCAAGAAGGCAGCCAAGGGCTGCAAAGACATGTACCCTTTTTGTACAATAGATATACTGAAATTCCAGCACTTCTCACTCTCTCTCTCTCTCTCTCTCTCTGTCTCTCTCTCTCTCTCTCTACCTGCGTTTTTGCATCAGATGGTGCGTTTTTGCATCAGAAGGTTTTCAAGAGTGTTTAGGGCTGAAAGAAGACTGGCATCCGTTCATCCCAATGCTCATAGACATGTATATTCTCATTAGCAAATATATGGGTAGATTTAGGGGCAGATTTAGAGCAGATTTTGCAGCCCTACAAGCTCCCGGAAGTGCCCTAAACATAGCCCAATGGTTGGGACACCTTTTGAGCATAGTTTGGACACAAAATCTGAGTGTTTGGACAATGTTTTGTGGGAAAAATAGGCAAAACCGACTTGATTACGAATTCATTCCTTTTTCCTATAAATAGGATCATTAGGCATTCATTAGAATCATCATTCAAAGATCAAGAGGATCCATTTGTCAGAGTCTGCAAGGCAGCAAGGACACAGTGGTGGATCAACAGGAGCTTCTCTTGTTCGATTACAAGTAGAGGGTTACAAGGATCTTTGGTATGCATCATGAAGCTGTGAATCAGCAAGATCATTGTATATATAGCATGTTTTGGCAATATACAGTAGATTAGGTCTCTCTCTCCCTCTCTTTTGTGTCTTTGCTAAACATAGGATTAGCGTTATCTTCTTTGCTTAGCGTTAATCATGAACACGCTTCCGCAACGCATGTTACATTGGTATCAGAGCTTAGGTCATCCTAGGACAGTTCTTAGCTTATATTTGGTGCATGCTGAATTAGGGTTTTTGAAATTAGGGTTTGCATTTTAGGGTTTACGAGCAAGATTAGGGTTTGCGTTTTTGCGTTAAATCTGCATTTTTGCATCAACTTTTTGCTCATTTTCAGCATAGTATAGTGCTAGAAAGTCTAGTTTTCAGCCTAGCATGATCCTAGGGAGTTTAGAAAGCATGTAGAACTCTAGAGTTAGGGTTTTTGGGCTGATTACAACAGGAAAAACAGCAAAATAATATCATGAGTTCAGAGACAATGGACGATGACTTTCTCACGACTTTGCAGAGACGTCGGAGACAGGAAGATGAACGATACAAAAGGGAACAAGAACACTATGCTCAGTATGAACAAATCATCGTTGGGGCCAGGTTTAGGCAACAACTCATAGAAGAGCTTCAAGAAGAGATGCGTCAAGACCCACTTCTATACGAGCAAAGATGGACACAACTCAAGGAGACATGGGCACAATTCATGGCAGCATCAACAAAGGCCAAGAAGGAATCACCTAGGGTTGTAAAGCAGCCCATGACCGAGAGCGTTTACCCAACGAAAAGAGAGCTTCTACGACAAGAGTTCTCGGGAGACGTGATCACAGAAAGAGGTGTTTCCGAGGAGGTGCCATTACCCGGGATGCACATGCCAGAACCAGAACCAAAGCCAAAGCTAGAGCCAGAAGCCAAACCAAAACCAGAACCAGAGCTCGCGCAAGTGGATCTTTCCAAATCCTATTTGGAGGAGGATGAGGTCAACCCAATAGTTCCCAAGGAGGTGGATCTCTCCAAATCCTATTTGGAGAAGGATCAGGTCATCTCGACAATTTCAGAGGAGTTTTCAGAAGATCTAAAGACCAAGCCAGAGAACTTGAAGACCAAGTTAGAGAACTTGGGGATTGAGCCGATGGATATGAAGTGCAATCTTCAATTGGACCAGAAGGAAAACGGAGCAAAGGTGTATGGATTACCCCAGTGCTCCAAGCTTAGCAAAAGGGGATGTCATGTGCATCCGTTCATCCCAATGCTCATAGACATGTATATTCTCATTAGCAAATATATGGGTAGATTTAGGGGCAGATTTAGAGCAGATTTTGCAGCCCTACAAGCTCCCGGAAGTGCCCTAAACATAGCCCAATGGTTGGGACACCTTTTGAGCATAGTTTGGACACAAAATCTGAGTGTTTGGACAATGTTTTGTGGGAAAAATAGGCAAAACCGACTTGATTACGAATTCATTCCTTTTTCCTATAAATAGGATCATTACGCATTCATTAGAATCATCATTCAAAGATCAAGAGGATCCATTTGTCAGAGTCTGCAAGGCAGCAAGGACACAGTGGTGGATCAACAGGAGCTTCTCTTGTTCGATTACAAGTAGAGGGTTACAAGGATCTTTGGTATGCATCATGAAGCTGTGATTCGGCAAGATCATTGTATATATAGCATGTTTTGGCAATATACAGTAGATTAGGTCTCTCTCTCCCTCTCTTTTGTGTCTTTGCTAAACATAGGATTAGCGTTATCTTCTTTGCTTAGCGTTAATCATGAACACGCTTCCGCAACGCATGTTACATTGGTATCAGAGCTTAGGTCATCCTAGGACAGTTCTTAGCTTATATTTGGTGCATGCTGAATTAGGGTTTTTGAAATTAGGGTTTGCATTTTAGGGTTTACGAGCAAGATTAGGGTTTGCGTTTTTGCGTTAAATCTGCATTTTTGCACAACTTTTTGCTCATTTTCAGCATAGTATAGTGCTAGAAAATCTAGTTTTCAGCCTAGCATGATCCTAGGGAGTTTAGAAAGCATGTAGAACTCTAGAGTTAGGGTTTTTGGGCTGATTACAACAAGAAAAACAGCAAAATAATATCATGAGTTCAGAGACAATGGACGATGACTTTCTCACGACTTTGCAGAGACGTCGGAGACAGGAAGATGAACGATACAAAAGGGAACAAGAACGCTATGCTCAGTATGAACAAATCATCGTTGGGGCCAGGTTTAGGCAACAACTCATAGAAGAGCTTCAAGAAGAGATGCATCAAGACCCACTTCTATACGAGCAAAGATGGTCACAACTCAAGGAGACATGGGCACAATTCATGGCAGCATCAACAAAGGCCAAGAAGGAATCACCTAGGGTTGTAAAGCAGCCCATGACCGAGAGCGTTTACCCAACGAAAAGAGAGCTTCTACGACAAGAGTTCTCGGGAGACGTGATCACAGAAAGAGGTGTTTCCGAGGAGGTGCCATTACCCGGGATGCACATGCCAGAACCAGAACCAAAGCCGAAGCTAGAGCCAGAAGCCAAACCAAAACCAGAACCAGAGCTCGCGCAAGTGGATCTTTCCAAATCCTATTTGGAGGAGGATGAGGTCAACCCAATAGTTCCCAAGGAGGTGGATCTCTCCAAATCCTATTTGGAGAAGGATGAGATCATCTCGACAATTTCAGAGGAGTTTTCAGAAGATCTAAAGACCAAGCCAAAGAACTTGAAGACCAAGTTAGAGAACTTGGGGATTGAGCCGATGGATATGAAGTGCAATCTTCAATTGGACCAGAAGGAAAACGGAGCAAAGGTGTATGGATTACCCCAGTGCTCCAAGCTTAGCAAAAGGGGATGTCATGTGCATCCGTTCATCCCAATGCTCATAGACATGTATATTCTCATTAGCAAATATATGGGTAGATTTAGGGGCAGATTTAGAGCAGATTTTGCAGCCCTACAAGCTCCCGGAAGTGCCCTAAACATAGCCCAATGGTTGGGACACCTTTTGAGCATAGTTTGGACACAAAATCTGAGTGTTTGGACAATGTTTTGTGGGAAAATAGGCAAAACTGACTTGATTACGAATTCATTCCTTTTTCCTATAAATAGGATCATTAGGCATTCATTAGAATCATCATTCAAAGATCAAGAGGATCCATTTGTCAGAGTCTGCAAGGCAGCAAGGACACAGTGGTGGATCAACAGGAGCTTCTCTTGTTCGATTACAAGTAGAGGGTTACAAGGATCTTTGGCATGCATCATGAAGCTGTGATTCAGCAAGATCATTGTATATATAGCATGTTTTGGCAATATACAGTAGATTAGGTCTCTCTCTCCCTCTCTTTTGTGTCTTTGCTAAACATAGGATTAGCGTTATCTTCTTTGCTTAGCGTTAATCATGAACACGCTTCCGCAACGCATGTTACATTGGTATCAGAGCTTAGGTCATCCTAGGACAGTTCTTAGCTTATATTTGGTGCATGCTGAATTAGGGTTTTTGAAATTAGGGTTTGCATTTTAGGGTTTACGAGCAAGATTAGGGTTTGCGTTTTTGCGTTAAATCTGCATTTTTGCATCAACTTTTTGCTCATTTTCAGCATAGTATAGTGCTAGAAAGTCTAGTTTTCAGCCTAGCATGATCCTAGGGAGTTTAGAAAGCATGTAGAACTCTAGAGTTAGGGTTTTCGGGCTGATTACAACAGGAAAAACAGCAAAATAATATCATGAGTTCAGAGACAATGGACGATGACTTTCTCACGACTTTGCAGAGACGTCGGAGACAGGAAGATGAACGATACAAAAGGGAACAAGAACGCTATGCTCAGTATGAACAAATCATCGTTGGGGCCAGGTTTAGGCAACAACTCATAGAAGAGCTTCAAGAAGAGATGCGTCAAGACCCACTTCTATACGAGCAAAGATGGACACAACTCAAGGAGACATGGGCACAATTCATGGCAGCATCAACAAAGGCCAAGAAGGAATCACCTAGGGTTGTAAAGCAGCCCATGACCGAGAGCGTTTACCCAACGAAAAGAGAGCTTCTACGACAAGAGTTCTCGGGAGACGTGATCACAGAAAGAGGTGTTTCCGAGGAGGTGCCATTACCCGGGATGCACATGCCAGAACCAGAACCAAAGCCAAAGCTAGAGCCAGAAGCCAAACCAAAACCAGAACCAGAGCTCGCGCAAGTGGATCTTTCCAAATCCTATTTGGAGGAGGATGAGGTCAACCCAATAGTTCCCAAGGAGGTGGATCTCTCCAAATCCTATTTGGAGAAGGATCAGGTCATCTCGACAATTTCAGAGGAGTTTTCAGAAGATCTAAAGACCAAGCCAGAGAACTTGAAGACCAAGTTAGAGAACTTGGGGATTGAGCCGATGGATATGAAGTGCAATCTTCAATTGGACCAGAAGGAAAACGGAGCAAAGGTGTATGGATTACCCCAGTGCTCCAAGCTTAGCAAAAGGGGATGTCATGTGCATCCGTTCATCCCAATGCTCATAGACATGTATATTCTCATTAGCAAATATATGGGTAGATTTAGGGGCAGATTTAGAGCAGATTTTGCAGCCCTACAAGCTCCCGGAAGTGCCCTAAACATAGCCCAATGGTTGGGACACCTTTTGAGCATAGTTTGGACACAAAATCTGAGTGTTTGGACAAAGTTTTGTGGGAAAAATAGGCAAAACCGACTTGATTACGAATTCATTCCTTTTTCCTATAAATAGGAACATTAGGCATTCATTAGAATCATCATTCAAAGATCAAGAGGATCCATTTGTCAGAGTCTGCAAGGCAGCAAGGACACAGTGGTGGATCAACAGGAGCTTCTCTTGTTCGATTACAAGTAGAGGGTTACAAGGATCTTTGGTATGCATCATGAAGCTGTGAATCAGCAAGATCATTGTATATATAGCATGTTTTGGCAATATACAGTAGATTAGGTCTCTCTCTCCCTCTCTTTTGTGCATAGGATTAGCGTTATCTTCTTTGCTTAGCGTTAATCATGAACACGCTTCCGCAACGCATGTTACATTGGTCTTCTGGACACATTGTGTGACACACTTGATTGGTCTACTAGGCACGGCACTCGCTTAAGTTTAAGTGGGTGGTTCTCTTCTTGTCCACGATTCTATGCCCGCTATGTGTGATTTGCTATGGCCGCACCAAGAGGAGGCATCTACACAGTCATTTGGCTTCTGGTTTTTAGCTAAATCATTATATTTGTTTTTAAAATCAAAAACCCAACGGAAACTATCGAGTTCCAAGAAGCAAGGATGACACCTTTGTAAGGGATTTTTTTTCCAAGGACATAGAGCATCTCTCTGGCATACTGGCTGAAGCACAAATCTCATCTCTTAAATTTCCTCATCTTCTTTGACTACATGAAAAAATTTAGCACCTTCTCTTATGAAAGCCTAAAGCTCTGATACCAATGTAACATGCATTTGCTTGCGGAAACGTTTTAATGACAAGATATTGATGCTTAATACTTAATGAACACTGATTTGGACTGCCCCTTCTGACGTGTCTTTGCTAATCCTAAAGCCACTCTTGCTGCCCTGTACCTGGCTGCCCTAGATAAGTTGCATTTTGTCATAGGTTGTCTATGGATGTATGTTAATGCTTGATGCTGAAACTGGATGCCTTCTGGCAGCCTTGCTCATGTGCGTTTTCCTCCCCAGGCTGCCCCTTGGTTCAAATTAGAGCTCTTTCTTGATGGATTGAGGTAGAGAACTTGCTCAAGAGCTCTTGGATATGGCAGTAAGATGCTCCAAGACACTCCAAAACAGCCATATAAATAGGAGTCTTTGGTGGGCTAGAGTTGGCTGGGAATGGCACACTTTCCAAAATCCCATTCCCTATTTAGATGGGCACCCACTTTTGGCCCCCTGCCCACAATCCCCTTTTTCGTCCAGGCGTCCATGGAATATCCACAATACCATGGCCCCAAAAGTGACCATTGTTAGTTAACATAGGACAATGTCGCTTTCTCACATGGCTCTACACATTTGCCAGAGACTTGGACAAGGACTTCACGTGACTTGGCCTTCACTGACACACCGGCGGACGATGGGTCTAATAAGTGTCTACAACCATTACTTCTTGCAAAGAGGATTACATAGACTTGAAGGACAAAACCCTACTAATCTAAATGGCACCATGTGCCTCTCCCTTGAACTAGAGCTCACAACATTTTTTTAATTGTACATTATTATTTTATTGTAATGAGATTATCTAAATGGGGAAAAGAGCGCACCTTTTGTATTTGCCTACGTGAGGTGACTCTCGAAGTAAAATTAAGATCCCCCACTCTTCCTCTCAGGGGCCCCTTTAAAAAACCACCTTGATCTGATCTAGCCAAAAGAGGTAGGCACGAAGACCCTTTTAAGTTTTAACAATGTGTACCTAATCTTATCAGCAAGAACACCCCAGTCAGCTTAATTCTAATTTGAGCCTTTGATACTACATTGTATCCCAAAAGAACAAATTGATGTCAAGGTGACATCTAATCAACAACCGTCCTTAAAGCAGTCTTAATTTTTGCGACTTCAGCACACCTGACACACTCCTAATTCATCACTAAATGTTGGAAGCCTACCAAGCCAGACATTTAGAGCGTTTACATGGAGTTCATTGCTGTATACAAGACCCCTAACAAACAATGTACAGTGAACCTTTTCTGTTGCAATCCTTCTAACAAGCATTTAATGGAAACTCCTAAAAACAGCCAATGTTTACCGATGAGAATAATGGTTTCCAGCCCCTTGTAGATCAGAAAGGGAATACGATCTCGAGGGAGCTGAATTGCTTTGCCACCTCGAAGCTCCGAAAGGGCTATCTTGCTCCTCAGCCGCACGTGCACCCTCTTGAGCACTCAGAGCCACAGCCAAAGCTACTGTAAAATTGCTGCTATTAGGAAGAGCTTTCTTAGATATCCCAGAAACGGCATTTCGAACTGGATGAAAACGTGATCTATTGGCATTGCCAATGCAAGCTGAAAAGAACTTCCTCTTTTTCGCATATGGGTTCTCAGGTTTGGAAAGATCTTTGACAGACGCAATATCTGCCAAGCAGCTAAAGGACCGAGACTTGCCAGAAAAAAACCCAGATAAACCTTTCCTGCACAGAGAACAGAGACAAAAACCAAATGACAGGCTAGAATTATCCTGCAAGTTTTGTTATAGGCGTAATCTTAAGAAAGCATGTACATGCATACCTTTTGAGTACGATTCAAGAAACAGCTGTAGACACACATTTAGTAAAATGTTATTGAATTACTTAGAAACTGATGTGCAACCAACAAAGAGCTGCGAACTGCAAGATCCATTATGAACTTGCTTGTGTATTCCAAGCTCACTCCATCATACTGTCAGCAACCTGGTACTCTTCATCAACCTCCAAGAACATGGGTAACGCATTCATAACCACGCAATTGCCAAGCAAGGACCCGGGACTTGATGACACATAGGAAAATTGTGCCCAAAAGAGCCAAGTATGGACATCAGATCAGGAGCAAGGAGAGGGGCCTGTCTGTAATCTGGGGTAGGAACAGACTCGGCCTCAACATCAACTCTGCCATTCCTCCAGAGGGGCTAACCCGAACCCCCAGCCCTATTCCCCCGCAGTGGCTGGGAGTGTTCACCACGCATGATATTCTCCTGGCAGTTCATGGCACGGATGAGAGCCCGCCTTGTTCAACTTTTCGATTGGACCTCATGGCACATTAGTGAGAGCAGAGCCCCCTTGGAGGACTTCAGGGGATGCACGTTGCAGAGGGTGAGGGTGATCAGATTCCATGCACATGAGTGGCACATTTACCCACCACCGGCCAAGGTGGCCACAGAGAGACTCTGGTGTTTATGGATTTGGGAAAGCCGGCCCATCCGCGCCTCCAATGGGACCCGGGGGAGTGGACTTGGTATGATGCTGCAGACACAGAGGAGACTCCGGGTACCCCATCTTTTGCATACATTGCATGGCTTGGCCGTAGGATCGAAATGCCCGACGTCGAAGTCACTCCCGTAGCAACAGGACACTAGCAATCCCAAGGCCTCTTACCGCGCACGCGCTCAGATTTTTGGAAGAGGCTATAGGACAGTTTTCGACCATGGAAGATAACTCTTTTTGTGGCTCCTGGCACATAGGAGTTCGGCGGTAGGGGCGTGGTTGGCCATTGGAGGTAGATCGGTAGCATGTCCTTCTGAAGTTGATGATTCCACATTACGGTTTTGAGGAGCATTGGGTCGTTTAGGGCATTCAAACCATCTATGGTTGTCATTACAAATTGTGCACAATCCTGTCTTTTTCTCTTCACGAGAAGATGAAGCTATTGCAAGATGAGGAGTGTGAGATTAGTCACGTCCAAAGTCCTGTCCATGACCAGATGCACGTGGTTGAAGGAGCTGCTGACGCTGAGAAGGATTAAAAGATGACCCCTCCTATCGGCAAGGTTGTTGCGAATGTTGCCAAGGGGAGTTGGGTTGGAATTGAAAGTTCTCTGATGAGGATTGTTGACAACCTTCACGAGCCATACGTGAACCATTGCCATAACAACCTTAAGAGCCCGATATTTGAGAATTCGGATTCAGATCCTGAATATGCTCGGCATAATGAATGGCTGTAGCAAGGTCGACAAGGTTGTATTTTTGCACATCGTGGGGTTTAAACCTTCAATGAAGACATGAAGCTCATCCGCTCAAGACAAAGAATCGATCTCCAATATCAGATTAGTGAAATGTGAGATACAAGAAGCCAAAGAACCAGTTTGGTCCAAGTGGCGTAAACGAGTTCGGGCTTGAAAATCTGCATTGGCAGGATGAATTGCTCACAAATGACCAGCTCAAATTTTACCTACGTTGTAACCGTTTTTCCAACATGCTATCTCCATTGCCACCAAAGTAAGGCAATATCCTTAAGTAAGGATGTGAAAAATGTAATCTTCTTGGCATCGGTAAAGACACTCGAGTCAAAATACAAGCGAAGTTTGTAAAGTCATTGTTCAAGTGAACACTTATTGTGTTGTCCTCCATAGGACTCAGGGGGTTTAACTTCCAATTTCTTTGTTTTACTAGCTTGCAAAAAATGATAGTCTTAAGATCGTCACCTTCCACCTCAAGGGGAATGTTATCTTCATTGTCTGGTACTCATGTTGTAATGTCGATTGCTAGTACAAAACTGGTGTGAGAATGGCAATCCGTATGCAACTGTTGGATCTGAGAAGCTAATTGTGACCATGGACTCTTTAAGTTTTTGTTGGAACTGTTGCTGCATCTTGCATCTGATGCAAAGCCTGTTGCCAATCTGTTGGACCTGGATTGCCAGGCTGGTGGGTTTCGTCCTAGTAGGCTTAGATAAAGACTTTGCAAGTTGAGGTTGTGGGGGTTGTGGTTGTGGGGGTTGTGGGTGCTAATGCCTTTGGGCCTTAGTGAGAACCACCAGCAAGTAGGGGAAGCATATACATTATGTGAATTGGAGAAGGTAGGTCACAAGCTAACGAGGCTACTATAGGCTACTATAGACCATCCTGTATAAGAAGGAAGTTCAACTAGAACTCAAAGCACTGGGACTAGTTGTTGCTGATGAAGGGAGCAGAGGGGGCTTTTATTCTTTTTAAAACCATTGATCCAGATTTGCACATGTGAAGACTGAGATGTGTGAGTTTGAAGAAGCTCGGCTCAATGCATGTATTGCAAGTCGGGCACTAAGCAAAAGTTGCAAATAATGAAGACTTGGGGAAACTTGTGTTGTGTATATGTGACAAGCCATGGGCACATGTTTTTTTTGTTTTAAAGTTCGTGTAGAAGCGTAGGCTGGTCGTCTACATGCAAGGTCCCAAAACGCCTTGCAGGTGGGTTTTTTTCTCTCTGGGTTGGCTGCATTGCAAGTCTAGGTGACGGTTGATCAAGGGGCTGGCCGATTCACCACTCTTCTCTTTCTTTTGTTATTCGTTGTTCTGTTATTTTATATAGGCTGACCGACATTTTTTTTTTTGAAGAGACGCTCACAATCGGGCGTCCGTTTTTTTTTTGGTATTTTTTTTTGTTGTTTATGTTGTGCGTGCACAGGCCGAGGAGGGGGGGGGGGGGGGGGGGGGGGTAGGCTGGCCACGTGGCTTTGATTAAGGCCTGTGTAAGGTGTATAAGATATAATAACTCAATGTTTTTTTTAAGAAAAAAAATCAATAAAGGTGTCGTGGCTTTTCGAAAGGACTCTAGAAGGTGTCGATTCATCCTAGGAGAGCCTCAACATGTGGAGAGGGTGTCATGAAGGGTTCTGGCGAGGCCACAATGCCATGAGTAACAATCTAGCATTCCATCATCCTTTTTTTTTGTAGAAGAGGCTTACTGCATAGTTGGGGGAAATCATAAATAGGTAAAATTGGGCAAAGGGACCAAAATTGGCTGGAACATTCTCTCTTGCTCTTCCATACAACCCTTGCTAAGTCTGATTTTAGGGTCACGCTTGGCTAATTTTTAGGGTTAGGGTTTGGTTGTGGACATCCTACAGGTTGGAGTTTGTTTGCTCTAAGCCTATATTATTAAATAAGGCCCACCAAAAGAGACTTGTAGTCTTGAGATCCCACAATGGACTTTGGCATTCCATGATGCTTGAACACTTGTGCAAGATATATTTTAACCATATGCTCAGCTTTGATGATCTTTTTGACCGACAAGAAGTGAGCTTGCTGTCCAAAATTGTCCAAATAGCATCACTACCCTTTTGGGTCCGTGGCAAGTCCATAATGAAATCCGTTGTAATACTTTTCCATGGCTGCGTGAGATTAGGTAATGGCTAAAACAAACCTCGTACCTTTTGCCTATCAAATTTCACCTTTTGACAGGGAATACATGCACATACATGTGCCTCTTTTGTCCTTCCGCTTACCTGGCAAAAGAAATACCGCTCAATCATGTGCGTAGTAGGCCTTATGCCTCTATGACCAGCACATGGAGAAGCATGGCACTCATCCAAAACCTTTTGCCTCATGTCAGACACTACACATAGGCAAATATCTTTCATGAGATAACCCTCTTTGATCACATATGAGACATGTGCATGACCAGCCATTAAATCAACCCAAATACTGGTAAGGCTTTCGTGACAATGCATCTGCCACTACATTCTTCTTTCCTAGGGTGTGCAAGATCTCAAACTCTAGTGATCTGTCTTTGCAATGAATTCAGCCCCAAGCTATGAGTTGTGCCACATATGCTATGAGTAGTGCCACATGTGAACATGGGCTAACCAAGGGCACTTTTTCCCCTTTGGGTTTTTTCCCTTGGATATTAGGTGTGAGGACACCACATTTATTGTATTTTAATATTGTGGAGTCAACCCCCAAGCTCCACAAATTCTATGTTATCACCTTTGTGTGAGCATCAATCACCATCTCTCTTGAGTGTTCTTGGTGCTATTCATTTTCTCTGTGTCCCTATCTGTGTGCAGCCCTAACCCTAACGGTGGTATCAGAGCTCGATTCACCTACTTGGATTTGTACGTCTGCCGCCGGATCTGCGTCCGTCCGTCCGTCCGCGGTTCTGTTGCCCGCCACTCTGGCTGTCGCCAATCCTGCTCTGTCGATTCGTTGTCCGACTCCAATTGCCCGCTTCAGTCGCCCACAAAATTCTGTCACCGGCTGTTGCCCGGTCACGGCCACTTGTGCGCCTCCCTCTCGCCGCCTCCTCGATGGGCGGCGCTAGTGCCGAGGGCTCCACCACCGCCTGGCCCACCAACGACGGTCACATCATAGTGGGTAGCAACACCTGACTCTCTGAAAATTCAGGGTTCCAACCACATTGGTAATCGATTTTTACTTCAGTTCATGGGGCTTTTGGGAATTTATTACTTCATCGCAAAAATCAAGTGTAGGCAGCAGTGCAAGGCAGCATTTGGATGCATGACTCAGAGAAAATTTGGGGATTTCTCAGAATTTGTGCTTAATTGCACAATTGCAGTTATACAGGACACACATAAATTTGGGGCTTTCTTAAAATCAGTGCTTGATTGCACAAATAAAGCTCATTGGTACACATATTTTTGGGGCTTTTGTGAATTATGTGTGATTGACACATAAATCAACCCATTGGTGCTCAAAAATTTAGGGATTTTCAGCACTACAATTCGGGGCAAAACATTTGCACATGACTTTGTGGTTGCCTAGCATTGCACTCCGGTGTGTTTGGGATTTTGTTTGCAGGTGTTTTTTACGACATATCTCTTGGTAAAGAGATTTCAACAAATGGTTGGAAATACGACCAATATATTCGAGGTTTTGTCCCAAGAGGAATTGGATGGCAGTAAATACTCCCTCTGGAGTTCCATGGTCCGAAATCTTCTTGTGGCCAAAGGATTATGGGGTTATGTGTCAGGTGAAGATGTACGCCTTGTTGACATAGCACCTAACACGCCTGGCCGTGGTGCTCAACAAGCTGCAGTACCCACTCCTCTCTCATAGAAGCAGAAGAGATGAGATACTCGCGATGCCCAAGCAATGGCTTTGATTGCTTTGTCAGTAAAGCAATCAATCATACCGCATATTCGGTCTTGCAGGACCTCACGACGAGCTTGGGATGTACTTGAAACCATGTATCAAGCAAAGAAAAGGCCAAGGTTGCATTTCTCAAGAAAGAGGTTCAGAACTTGGACATGAATGATGGTGATAGTATTGCTGATTATCTTACGAAGATCCAAGATCTCCGAAAGCAGCTGTTCAATATTGATGAGGTCATTTCTCAAGAGAAGCTAGTTTCTAGGACACTATCATCTCTACCAGAAACCTACTTGAACTTCCACACATCGCTCACTCTATCTATGCGGGGAAACCCGGAACCAAGACACTATCATCTCTGCCAGAAACCTACTTGAACTTACACACATCGCTCACTCTATTGATGCAGGGAAACTCGGAACCAATCTTGTTTGAAGAGTTGGTTGGCTTGTTACTACAGGAGGAGCAAAATCGAAAGAACAAATCTTCCAACATGTGTGGCAGTGATGGGACTTTTATTGCCCAAGACAAGGGCAAGGAAAAAGCCCGACAATTTTCAGTCAAAGGCTGAATCAGGACAACCTTCACAAAAGGCTAAAAATGATGCAAGTAAGCCCAAGAAAAAGGGCAAATGTCACAACTGCAAGAATCCAGGTCATTACTTGAATGAGTGCAGAAAAAGGCTTGCAAAGGATAAGAAAAAGGAAAGCGGCATGGCCGTAGATTCTTCTTCATTACCTGTAGGGAAAGATGATGCATCAGTAAATCTTGTGCACAATGAGTGGACTTTCCTTACATGCAATTATGATGCATCATTGGAGCATATGTCTCTCAGTGTCAATAAAAGACATGACACATGGTACTTTGACAGTGGTGCTTCTAAACACATTACCTCACCGGGGAATTTGTTTAAGAAGCTTATGGCTGCCCCTAAAGGCAAGCAAGTAATATGTGCAAACAATTCTTCTTATCCAATTGAGGGTGTTGGTGAGGTGATCCTCACAACAGTAGATGGTGCAAACTTATGTCTTCCAAATGTATTGTATGTGCCAGGGATTAAGAAGAACTTGATGTCCGTCTCCTCTTTTGCTAAAAGAGGATATGCAGTGAACTTTGAGGACGACAAATGCACAGTGAAAGACCATGAAGGTAGCTATGCATTGGTCACTTCCGACACATTGTACCATGGGTTATGTCAACTTGATAGGTTTGACACGAGAGAGCATGATGCTCATGTGGTTACCACTCTTACACCTGCCATGCACGAGGCAGAATTGTGGCATGCCAAGTTTGGGCATGTGAATTATGGCAGTTTGATGCTATTGCAAAGGTATAAAATGGTACAAGATATGCCTCATGTAGAACTGCCACCAAAACATGTATGTGAAGGATGCATATTGGGTAAGATGCACAAAAATGCATTCCCAAAAGATGGATCAACAAGGGCTGTCCGGAAATTACAACTTGTGCACAATGATGTGTATGGTCCTATGCAGACACCATCTATTGGTAAGCATCTATACTTTGTAACCTTTATCGATGACTACTCCAAATTTGCTTGGGTGTATCCCTTGAAGGTAAAATCTCATGTTTTCAGCATTTTGTGGCACAAGCTGAAAATCAAAGAGGTTGCAAAGTGCAGACCCTCTGTACAGATCGAGGGGGAGAATACATGTCCATTGCTTTCAAAGCTTTTATGGCAAAAAAAGGCATAAAGCATGAATGCACGATGCCATATTCTCATCAGTAAAATGGTGTTTCTGAGAGAAAGAATAGGTCTTTGATGGAAATGGCTAGATGCATGGTTAAAGGCAAAGGCTTGCCTCACAAATTCTGGATGGAGGCAATAATGTGTACTACACGTGTTGAATAGATGCCCTACCAAAGCATTGAATACCATAACGCCGTATGATCCATGGCTCGAAAGGAAACCTAAAAGTGATCACTTTAGAGTTTTTGAATGTATAGCTTATGCACATGAACCTCACTTCTCGAATGGCCACAGTTATGTGTTGTTGCATTGGCTGCCCATCATGGATGGAAAGCTTAGTCACATGAAAACACGTTTCTAGAGTGAGAAACCCCGAAACGCATGAAACGTTTCAGAAACTCCTAATTTTTTTGGTTTCTCAAAAAAAAAATATTTCTCAAAATATTAAAAGTTCCTATTGTTTAGAACTTTAGCAATGCAAAATTATATAGAAAAAAAACCGAAACCTTGGCGTTCTTAGTCGAAGGCCGAAACATTTTGCCCCGAAACCCCCAAAACCCCGAAACGTTTCTGGTGACTATGATGGAAAGTGCATCATTTGGACATAACATCAGCTTTTCTCAATGAGGATTTGCAAGAAGAAGTGTATGTAAATCAACCCATTGGTTTTGTGATGCATGGTCATAAAAACAAAGTATGCAAGCTTCAAAAAGCACTTTATGGTCTCAAACAAGCTCCCCGAGCTTGGTATGAGAAGATACATACTTATTTGACCACGCATGGATTTCGCAATAGTCCAACGGAGAGTACCCTCTATGTGAAAGAGGATCATAGCACTTTGATTATGCTCATTCTTTATGTGGATGACATGTTGCTAACTGGGAATGATATGGATAAAATTTCAGCATTCAAAGCTGAATTGCAAACGTCATTTGAGATGACAAATTTGGGATTGTTGCATTATTATTTGGGCATACAATTTCTGGAGACAGATCTTAGGATATATGTACACCAATCAAAGTACATTCAAAAGCTATTGCACAAATTTGGGTTTCAAGATTGTAAGCCCACCTCTACTCCAATGGAGCCAAGGCTGAAATTAAGCATATATGATGTTGGAGAGCCTTTTGATATGAGTGTTTACAACCAAGCAGTGGGCTACCTCATATACTTAGGCACCACGCGCCCGGATATTCAGTTTGGGATTTCCCAGAGTAACAAATTTATGCACAGTCCAAGTACAAAGCATTGGCAAGCAGTGAAGCAGATCTTCCGCTATCTTCAAGGCTCCCCGGATCTTGCATTGTTATATCCCAGAAGGGATAGCTTGGAGTACATGCTTATAGTGATTCCGACTACACGGCAATCCACCAGTAGGAATTGTTTCTTTTTGAAGCATTCATGCATATCATAGTTGAGCAAAAAGCAGTCCACTGTTGCCACATCTACTTGTGAGGCTAAGTACAGGTCAGCCTTTACAGCCACAGTAGATTGTATATGGCTGAGGAGACTGATGAGACTGATCTTCATGCGTGTCAGCAGACACCCACCACCATACTCACTGACAATCAGAGTGCTATAGCCGTGGCACAAAACCCAATGTTTCATGCGCGTACTAAGCACATAGAGATTCATTATTATTATGTCAAGGAGAGGATTTATGCAAGAGAGATCTCATTATCTTACTTCTCTACATAGAACAATGTCGCAGCTCTGTTCACGAAGGCGTTGCCTCAAGAAAAGTTTGAAGCTATCCGCAAAGCTTTAGGCTTACTCTCCTGCAAAGAGTGATCTCCTGCAGACCTTGTACATGTTCACATTGCCACACTACAAGGGGAATTTATTGGCATACATACTATGAGTTGTGCCACATATGCTATGGGTAGTGCCACATGTGAACATGGACTAACCAAGGATACTTTTCTCCCTTTGGGTTTTTCCCCTTGGATATAAGGTGTGAAAGGACACCACATTTATTGTATTTTGATATCAATCCCCAAGCTCCACACATTCTATGCTATCGTCTTTGTGTGAGCATCAATCACCATCTCTCTTCAGTGTTTGTGCTGATGTTCATTCTTTAAGTGTCTCTGTCTGTGTGTGACCCTAACCCTAACAGAAGCAATCCATGCAAAGTGCCGAATGAACCTGCGGCAGTAAGAGCATAATCCAAGAAAATTACGGATCTCATGCAGCGATCTCAATTCGGGCCAATTCCGAATTGCATCAATCTTTGCAAGATCCATCCACACTCCATCTTTGGACACAATATGCCGAAGATAATGCATCTCTGACAAGAAGAACTCACTATTCTTTGCATTTATTAAGAGTTTATGCTTACGGAGTTCTTGAAAAAACAATAGCCAAATGAGCTCTATGCTCTTCTTCGGTCTTCGAGAAGACTAGGATGTCATCAAAGAAGACACTTGTAAGTTTCTTGTACCCACGGAATATGCGATCCATCATTCTATTGAATGTACCACACGCACTTGATGATACCCACTCTTGAGATCAATTTGGCTAAAGCATGCCGATCCATCCAACTTATCAAGGATGTCGTCTATGCGTGGAATCGAGAACGAATTCTTGATGGTAAGCTGATTCAAAGCTCTATAATCCACACACATACAGAAAGATCCATCCTTCTTTTAAACCAAGAGGACGGGTGAACAATATGGGAAAAAGCTTGGCTGAACCAAACCCTTCTTCTCAAGAAGCTCATTTACCTGCTTCATGATCTCCTCTTTTTGGCATGCACTTGCACGATAGGCTAGCCTAGTAGGTGGTGAGCTACCCGGCACAAGATCAATGCGATGATCTTCTCGTCGTACAAGTGGCAACTCATTTGGTAACTCATCAACAAAACAATCATTATACTCTTGCAGAATTTCAGCCTATCATTACTAAGAGTGTTTACATGCACATTATTTTCTTCAACATCATCCCGTACAAAATCAAGTACGCAAAAATACTCTTTTTCATTACTTTCTTAATTTGTACATGAGATACATGGGGACGGTATCACCCTCTTACCAACATCAATCACATGCTCTCGGCCTTTATTCATGAAGGTGATCTTGTTGGTCTTGTAAGCTTTGCACGGATCAATGCGTGTGTGCCAAGGCTTTCCAAGCAATACATCACAACCATTCAAAGGCACTACAAGAAAGTCCTCATGATCCACATAGCCTTGAATGTGTATGCGCAACTTGCCAGGCAGTCCCTGCTTCAATTTGAGAACCGATGTCCTCCACTTCAATACCCAAAGCAGCTACCATCTATGTAGATATGAAGTTCTCAATTGCACAATCATCAAATATGAACAAAGCGGGCTGATCCTTAAGCTGTCCCTAAGCTTTACATACCACCTTGTCTTTGCTATCATGTGAAGAGTTGCCTTGCACATCCAGAACCATATGCATATTGGGCTTTGATGCATTCGCATTATCACGCTTCTTCTTGTTTGGGCATGCACCCGCAATATGTTCAGTGCTACCACAAGTAAAGTATTTCTCCTCGCTCATATATTACTTTTTCATTTTCAACCTTTGGACCATTTTTATCTTGAATTTGGTCCTTTTTAGATGGCTGTACATTATTTTTACAAGTTTTGGACAACCCTCTCTTTGCCTTGAAATGAGGGTTTAGCCTTATTGGATCGACTCAACTTGAGTTCCAATTGATCGGTGGTAGTGGCGGCTGCAATTAGTTGGTGTAAGATGTGACAAGGATATATTTGTAGTTCCGCTTTGTACACGGATTGCAATCCCGATTGAAACCTTCTCTTCCTTTCCGCCTCGGTGACATGCATGAATGGAGACACCTCCAAAAGCACATTCCAAAACTTTTGTACATATGCATTCACCATTTCCCCCTCATTCTGCTTCACCCAATCCCACTTCATTGTTATCTCATTCAATGCATTGGGAGGCAAGAATTGGGCATAGAACCTCTCCTTGAACTCTTCCCATGATCTAATAGGATTCAGTAAGAGCTTCACTATGAGCCACCAATGGGCAGTAGTGTCTTTCATGAACATGCTTACATGGATTTCTAGTGAAATCCTCATCACTAAAAGCAATATCAAACTGGACAATAAAAGCAAGTGTCTTTGACACATCATATTCCCCATGATATGCGTCAAACTTCATAGATTTGTGTTGGGGGTAAAGCTCTTGCTGAGCCCCTTGTCACATATGTAAAGTGTGTACATATAAACACACACACACACACACACACACACACATACACATTATTTTACATGGCCAAATTGGCCCGTGTCCGGCCGGGGACACCCGGACACATGTGTACCCTAAGTTTTAATAAAACTAAAGTAGGGAGTAAGTGAGAAACACACTCACGTTGAAATCTACAAGGAGTCGACTTCTTCTTCTCTTCTCTGTGTGGTGCTCAAACCTGCTCGAACCCTCACACATTCTCACCGACACTCTTCTCTACACCCTCTGGCCTCTACAAACTGGTATCAAAGCTATCTCCGCTCGTCGCTCGCGAGCTCCAGGAACAGGAACAGAGAAATTCGTTTTTGCTGTTTTTTCACTATAATTTTGCAAATTTTTTCCTGAATCGACATTGGAGCTTACGATAAGTGTAAGCAACTTTTCCGCTGCTGTGTAAGAAATTTCGGTGAGATTTTTCGAGAAATTTTTCCCTGGCGAGAAATTTCAGTTTTGGGCATTCTTCTTGTAGCCCATTGCTGACCTCTGGGGAAGCATTCTAGACGCTATTTCAAGTGTTTTTCAAGCTGAAAACAGGAAATTTCAGCAAACATTTGAAAGGGTTTTATAGGGAAAAGTAGGTGACAGGTAACAGGTGTTATAAGCTGAAAAACAGTAAATTTCAACTACATGGCTTCATCATCTGAGCTCAAGAATCTCTTTGAGATTCGAAAATTTGATGGGCAGGGCTTTGACTTGTGGAAGGAGTGCATTTTAGGCGTACTCTTTCTGAAAGAGTGTGATACGCCAGTTGAGGGTACAAAACCGGACACAATGTCAGATGCAGATTGGAATAGGCTAAATAAGAAAGCTGTTACGTATATAAAGATGGCTGTGTCAGATGATATTCTGACAGAACTCAAGGGTCTTGATAAAGCTTCTGACATTTGGAAGAAGCTCAAGGCTACTTATGAGAATGCCACGCCAGTTAATCAGGTTCACCTGATGAGAAAGCTGTTGAATATGCAGCTGGATGAATCTAAGTCAGCATCCGAGTATCTAAGTGTGTTTACAGGTATCCTGAGCCAGCTTCAGGACACAGGTCTTCCTCCATTTGATGATAAGCTGAAAGCTATCTTCTTGTTGATGACACTACCCGACTCGTGGGAGACACTAGTTGTCTCATTAAGTAACTCCTCTTCGTTGAGCTATGATGGAGTCAGGGGCTCTATTCTCAATGAAGTAATAAGGAGGAAAACAAGTGGTGAGTCAGGTGGTGCCTACCAAGTTAGAGGTAGAAGCAAGAACGCTGAAGGTTCCTCTAACAGGGCAAGGAGTAAGAGCAAGGGGAAGGAAAAGAAAGACTTTGAGGTTACTTGTTATCAATGTGGCAGAAAAGGGCATAAAAAGCCCGACCGCAGGTTCTTTAAGAAGGAGCAAGAGAGGAAACAGGAGTGGCAGGGCAAGAACAAGAAAGATGCGAAGAAGGATGCGAAAGAAAAACCATCCTCTAAGGCTGAAAAAGCCAATGTTGCCTCTAGTGTCGTTACCACTAAGTTGTCAGACACAGAGGACATACTTGTTGCATCAAATTCTGTTGAGTCATGTGCTAGTGATGTCAAATGTGACTTGCACATTGACAGAAAGGATGTCATAGATGCTTTGCTGACCACCCATGATGAGATGCCTCAATCATGGATTGTTGATTCTGGGGCTTCGTTCCATGTAACTCCAAATGTGGATGCGTTTGCCTCGTATACTCCAGGCCCATGCGGTAAAGTGTTCCTTGGGGACAATCATGCATGCAATATAGAGGGCAAAGGGACTATACAGTTGGTCCTTGAGAATGGGCAGGAGCTGCAGCTCCATGATGTCAGATATGTTCCTGGAATCAAAAAGAGTTTGCTATCAGTGGGTCAGCTGGATGCATGTGGTTTCTCTACCACATTTGGCAGTGGCATGTGGAAGATGCACAAGGGTGTTATGCTTGTAGCCAAAGGCAGCAAAAGAGGCACACTGTACTACTTGCATTCAAAGGTTATCTCTGGAAAGTGTCTTGCTGTTGCGGATGTGAAGTCTCACATGGAGCTTTGGCACAAGAGGCTTGGTCATATGAGCCACAAGGGCTTACAGGTACTCTCTTCTCTTAAGAGAGTTGATGTAAAGAAATCTCATCTTGATTTTTGTCCTGACTGTATTTTTGGAAAGCAAGTAAAACGTTTTTACTACTCTGGTGTGCGAAGAAAGTCTCAAACACTTGATTTGGTTCATTCTGATGTGTGTTCTATGCCTGTGAAAACATATGGTGGTATGAAATATTTTATCACTTTTGTTGATGATGCATCTCGAAAGTTGTGGGCATATCCCTTGAAACATAAGGATGAGGCCTTAGATGCATTTAAAAGGTACTATGCCTATGTGAGTACTCAAACAGGTAAGAAACTAAAGTGCTTGAGAACTGACAATGGGACAAAGTATGTATCTAAAGCGTTTAACGAGTTTTGTGAGACGCAGGGAATTAAGAGGGAGCTCACACCTCCTTATAATCCCTCTTCGAATGGGGTGGCCGAGAGGGTAAATCGTACGTTATGTGAGCGAGTCCGTTGCATGCTGTCCACTGCTAATCTCCCTCAGCTGGGGAGAAGCATTGAAAACCGCGGTTCATATATGCAACAAGTCTCCTAATCGTGCGTTAGAGAATGGCATCCCTGAGGAGGTTTGGTCTGGCAAACCGGCCTCATATGACCATTTGAAAGTTTTTGGCTGTGAAGCATATGTGCTTATTCCAGTAGAGAAGAGGTCCAAGTTTGACAAGAAGTCCATCAAGGGCATCTTCATGGGTTATGGAGATGAAGGAGAAATGGGCTATAGAGTGTGGGATCCTCTATCTCGAAAGATTATTCGCAGCCGAGATGTAATATTCAATGAGACCAAACTGTTAAATAACTCTGTTTCATGCAATGAGGACAAGAAAAGAGTTAAGTTTGAGTCCATTTTGCCACCAGTAGTGACTGAAAATCAGCAAATGGCTGATGAAGAGCCTGTTGTCTTTGAGCCAGAAGATAATGGACAGCCAATAGACATGTATGGCAACAGGCAGGGGGCTGAAATCCACCTGCAAATGATAGACAGCCGGCTGAAAATGGGGAAAAGCAGCCCCAAGATGCTTTGGAAAACATTCCACCTGATGTGGATCCTATGCCTGTCAATGTAGATCATTGGGTGAGGCGGTCCACACGTGTTACAAGGGCTCCTCAAAGGTTTACGCCTTCTCTTGATTACATTATGCTGTCAGATGAGGGTGAGCCTTTTTCGTATAAGGAAGCCCAATCATGTGATAAACAGAAACAGTGGGAGCTTGCCATGCAAGAGGAAATGAAGTCATTGTTACAAAATGACACTTGGGATTTGGTTTGCTTGCCTAAGGGTAAGAAGGCAATTCCAAACAAATGGGTTTATAAAGTCAAGTGTGTTGATGGAAAACCCAAGTACAAGGCAAGACTTGTAGCAAAAGGGTACAAGCAAGAAGAGGGCATTGACTTCCAGGAAGTGTTCTCTCCTGTTGTGAAAATGACTACTATAAGAGTCTTACTTGCCTTGGTGGCTTCATTGGATCTTGAGCTAGATCAAATGGACGTCAAAACTGCTTCCTTGCATGGTGATATAGAGGAAGAGCTGTATATGAAACAGCCAGAAGGCTTTGTACAGTCTGGGAAAGAACATCTTGTATGCAAACTTCAAAGGAGTCTCTATGGCTTGAAACAAGCACCCAGACAATGGTACAGAAAATTTGATGCCTTTATGCTCTCACAAGGTTTTCAACGAAGTGATAGTGATCACTGCTTGTATACCAAGAGGGCTGATGATGACAGTCTCATTATCTTGGTACTTTATGTGGATGATATGTTACTTGCTGCAAAGAGCATTGAAGCTCTGAAACAACTAAAGACACAGCTGAATTCAGTCTTTTCTATGAAAGACTTAGGCAATGCTGAGCACATCTTGGGCATGCGTATCAAAAGGGATAGAAAGAGAAAGCTTCTCTTCTTGTCTCAAGAGAAGTACATTAAAAAGGTACTTGACAGGTTCAATATGTCTAATGCTAAGCCATATGGAGTGCCATTGCCTCCTCATGTTAAGCTTAGCAAGAGAGACAGTCCAAAAGATGATGCAAGCATTAATGCTATGCGGGATGTACCGTATGCTTCAGCTTGTGGTTCATTGATGTATGCTATGATCACGACTCGTATGGACATTACTTATGCAGTGGGAGTTGTAAGCAGATACATGGCAAATCCAGGCAAGTCACATTGGGAAGCAGTGAAATACATCTTACGCTACTTGAAGGGTACACTGGATAAATGCTTATGCTTTGGTGAAGGGTCCATGCATCTGGAGGGGTATTGTGATGCAGACATGGCAGGTGATATTAATACTTGCAAGTCCACTAGCGGGTATGTGTTTACATTGGCTGGTGGTGCAATTTCATGGTGTTCCAGGCTACAAAGGATAGTTGCACTATCCACTACTGAGGCTGAATATATTTCAGCCACAGAGGCCTCGAAAGAGGCCATTTGGCTTGGCAGACTAGTCACTGAGTTGGGATTGCAGCAGCACATGCCAGTCATCTATTGTGATAGCCAGAGTGCCATTCATCTGGCTAAGAATGCCATGTTCCATGCGCGTACAAAGCACATTGATGTGCGCTATCACTTTATCAGACAAGTGATAGACGATGGTCTAGTCACATTGACTAAGATCAAAACGCAAGAAAATCCCTCAGATGTATTGACAAAGAGCCTCGCCAAGTCATCGCATGAGCATTGCCTTGATTTGGTGGGAGTCAGATGATTCACACACACACACTTCTACAAGATCGCTCAACAAGATCTTTAAGTGGGAGGTTGTTGGGGGTAAGCTCTTGCTGAGCCCCTTGTCACATATGTAAAGTGTGTACATATAAACACACACACACACACACACACACATTATTTTACATGGCCAAATTGGCCCGTGTCCGGCCGGGGACGCCCGGACACATGTGTACCCTAAGTTTTAATAAAACTAAAGTAGTGAGTAAGTGAGAAACACTCACGTTGAAATCTGCAGGGAGTCGACTTCTTCTTCTCTTCTCTGTGTGGTGCTCAAACCTGCTCGAACCCTCACACATTCTCACCGACACACTCTTCTCTACACCCTCTGGCCTCTACAATTTGTCACCGTCTTTGAAGTCACAAGAATTTGATGCATTAGCCTACCTCTGAACATGTTTTCCTGCGTGTTTGTCCATTGGGATAGCCCATGTGACTGGCATCATTTTAGAAACAAAAGGTAATGCATTAGGCATAGATACATGTTCCCTATAAGCATGAGGCATGGATGGCCCCTCGACATACATTGGTGCATTTTCACCCATAGCTTCTCCCTCACGAGCACACTCGAGGGCATGAGTGGCATGAGAGATACGCGGAATACCTACACCAACAGAAAATTGCAACCCATGTCTTAAAGAGGATCAATCCTCATGCTATTAGAGAGAAAGCATCGGCGACTTCACGCCATTCCGGTGTATCTTATGCAGCCCGTGATTGAAGGATGCAATCTTTATGGGGCAGTGGTCAAAATGTATGTCAAAAGTCATTGCCAACTGAAAATGTATGTCAAAGTCATTGCCAACTGAAAATGTGCATGCACAACACATGCAACATATGTTCTTGTTCAAGCATCTGTGGGGATACCAAGACATGTAGGATGGTTGCCTTTTCTGCAAACGCATCCTCGGTACGAGCCAAGTATGCACGTGTTGCATCCCTCGGTTGCATGTGCAACTCTTGAGCAATCATTGCCATTGCATGATCCATAAAAGATTCAACTTTCTTGGCCTTCAAATGATCATGTACCAATGGATCCTCGCAGTGGTAAAGCTTCAATTCTTTTTGTTGTGCATAAAGAAGAGCTTGCATACAAGTAAGTTCAGCCCTTAAGACTATCGACTCTTTTTCCTGCATTGGCTATCCCACGTGTTCTTGTTCCCTAGTGTGCACCACATGAGTTTGTTCTTCCTGTAAAGCATTGGAAGCATGCGTTTCATTGTCCCCGTCTCTTGTGTTAGCACAAGGTGGAAAGGTACGTAAGGTATGGTATGAATTAGGTATGCATTTAGATACAGGTTGAGATTTTGAGGTATGTTAAATACGTAAGGTGCCTAAAAACATAAAAAATATACTATATAGTGTATATACATACATAAAAATGAATGAAAAACTGCAAACTTTAAATTTGAAAAACAATTCATTTGTAAACAACAACACAATTACCAAAATGAGAGCTATCAGTAAACAAATGCATAAATAGGTTTCATGAAATGGATCACTCAAACGTTCAGTACCCATGACTCAAATGCCACTGGTTACATACTATAAGCAATCAATCAAAATTCAAAAGTTAAGAGACAATTTACTATCTACAGAAGCCAAAAAATAATAGTTCTAGTCACTAGTGTCACTATCACTGCACATTGCAAAGCGCTCAATGATCAATAAACTTCATCACCATCAAATGATGAAGAAGATGAAGATTCAAGATGGAGAGAAGATGAAGATTCAAGATCTCCATCTGTCAACATGTTTCCTTCACTATCATACTCTCATCTCTCACTCTGCAATAGCAATGACCGCAATGGCTGGCACCGCATCATCATCATCTCTCACTACAATGTATGTATCAATCAAAGAAATGGCTACGTTCGCACTTTGCATAAGTCAGCTAAAATCTGCAATGACGACCAACCTAGGGTTTTTTTTGACCCCAAAATGTTTTTAAAAACTACCACGTACTTACCAATGAGATGATAGCTCAAGTGGTGAAGGTGTTTGCCTAGGACCAAGAGGTATTGGGTACAAAATCTCCCTTGGTGCTTCCTCGACTGCATCGCCTATACGGGTGGATAAATAAGGGACTACAGGCGGGCGTCTACGAGCAATGAAAAATTGGTAACTACGGGAGGATCTTGGGCTAAAGACTAGGAGAGGGGAGAGTCTACCACGTACGGATCAGTACCGTACCATACACTAAAACGTATCTTATCATACGGTACGTGCGTACGGATGCAACCTTATGTTAGCATCTCGACATTCATTGTATGGCTGTCCATAGTATTCTAAGTGTAGAGATAGCTAGTATTCGCGGGTGATCGTCTTTCACGATAGAAGTGAAAGAGAACCGTATGCCCGAATACCAATGTAACTTGGTAATACACTTAAATACACCAAGATTTAATGGACAACATGCTCAATACAAGAAGTAATTTGCTGAATTGACAAAAGACGCACAATGAGCCGAAACAGCTGGCCCCTCCCGCAAATAAAGTATATTGATCTTGGGAGAATCAAGTACATAGTGTCATAGGCATTTCTAACCAGATTTCCATACCGATGTATATGAATGTGGTTGTCGGTGTAGACTTGCAACTCACACTACGTGACTACCCTCTCCGATGTTCATATTCCCTACCATCTGCTCTCTATTGTTCCACCAACACATGGTAGCAACAATCTGCAAGAGAGCTCTATTGTTCCACCAACACATGGTAGCAACAATCTGCAAGAGAGCACGTAAGACAAGAGAACACTACACAAGGTATGTGAACATGGAGTCCTGCTCCTCCCTCCTACTACTTTCTTCCATATTTAAGCATCAAAGCTTACCAATTGCAAGTAGAGTCGATAACAACGGACGTCTTCGCGATGGAAGCGTTTAGACTTTAGAGTGTTGAAATATTCAATCGGTCACAATCCTTCTCGACAGAAGTCTTCAAGAGGATGAAGGGAACCCTGGGAAAGCTTCCCCTATGGTTCAACTTGAAAAAGGAAGGGTGAAATTAGCATTTTCAACAAAAAGACCAAAAATTACAGCAAATATAAGAGCTGTTTTGTTGAATTTCAGTCATTGGGAGTGTATGGGAGAGTGAACACCCCCTCGAAACACTCTTGGAAGCTTCGAAAATACACTCGCAAGCTTGGATATGGAGTCGGGAAGGAGAAAGTGCAGAAAATACAGCCAAGAGGCCTTATGAAGGAGGGCGCCAAACTCTAGAGAGAAAGAGGGAAGAGAGAGATGATAAGATGTCCACCCTAGGTGTCGAGTAGAGAGGACAAGTGACTTATGATGCAAGCTGGGATGGACACATGGCTGGTTGCTCCCTTTGTACAAAGAAGATAAGGTTTGGGCAGTGGGCATTGAGTTTTGTCCACCTCAGGACATCACTATGTGCAAACACAGGGCTGGTCATAATTTATAAGTGAGTTTTGGTCGCCCAAAACTTAATGAAGTGTGTACACACTCAATTATAAATTAATGCTAATTCCTAAGGCTAGGTTCATGGCCAATACTTACTACCTGTCACATGCCACATAACCATGTCAGCATAGACAGTTTCACATGCACGGTTCATGGATGAGTGTCCCCTTACCCAAAACTACACATTGGTCAGGCAAGCATGAAAATAGCATGCACATTCAATTGCAAGCAAGCACATAAAGATGCTATGCAATGCAACATTGGTATGCAAAATCCCCGTTCATGAGACTATACCAAAATAGACGTGCTCCAAGTAAGTACACGAGGTACCAGACCCAATGGAACACCAATCCTCCAAGCATTTCCGGGCATGTACACACAAGTCCCAGTGGAAAGCCAAGTCCACAGTATCACATGAGTGGCATCAATCCCCGACATATGCAACTATCATGGACGCCAATCCAACGTACATACATAATGAGAAAGCACGGATGGACCAATTGGATGGCCAAATGGTGACACTCTTCGATCGTTTGCAATCCACAATCTCGTTCTTCGTTCCTCATTGTTTCTCAAATCAACCGCCACTTCCCCTCAGTCCACAAATCCACCAAATAGGAATATCTATGTATCCAAAAACCCTACGTGTCGCAGATCCTAGCATCCCATACCACCAAGATACACTCCATACAAGACCCCCTTTAGACATAAGATTAAGTCAAGAGTGATCAGTTCCTTCCCAATCCCGCCATGACACAACCAAACTCCCACCTGAAGAACACTGACTTTTAGGTTAGTCCACCACATCAATCTGCCCTATATGATATTCCCTAAAATTTCCTTCCATAATCTTGGGACTACCATAAGTATAGAACACTTGTCTATTGCAATCTTGCTCCAAATAAAGATCATGAGGAGCTGTCGTAAGTGTAGAACATTTATCCAAGACAATCTAATTATGCTACCACATGTAAACCCTATAAACCTGAGTGCAAAACTCGAGAGGATAGTGTCAAGAAATGCTACCTTTCCCCAAAATAGTATCATTTCTCGAAAGAAAGCATAAATCCCATATGAAGTTGCTGAACTCTCCCAAGAGACCAATCATAATATCCACTTCTAGATCTTTCAAGTCTCAATAGGTACGCTCCCACTCAAACCTTTCACAGAAGATCACCGTCGCTTAATGGTACATGTAGGCCATACCATCAATTATATCACACGTATGCACCTCATGTCTCCCTTGCAAGTTTGGGGTATGTGGATTTGATACTAGCCCGGTGAGAGGTCTTGTGGGCCATCTCCATGGTGCGCTCATCAGCAACAGGATCGCATGCCTCAACATCGACTACGACTTGGGTTTCTACATCGGCATATTTGTTTGCTTTTGTATTCATTGATATATTGATCTTGGCTTCCGAGCTCGTGGATTGTTCCTAAATAAATTCCCCACTCAGTACGTGTGTCCTGTGCAAAGTTCTTTGGAAGATTGCTCACGCCAATTTTGAATGGCTTCAATTTTTGCAAGATCCATCCTAACGCCATCCTTTGATACAATGTGCCCCAAATAGTGAATCTCAGAAAGGAAAAAATCACTTTTTTTGCATTGACGTAGAGCTTGTGGTTACAAAGCTCTTCAAAGACAATGGCCAAATGCTAGCGGTGTTCCTCCTCATTCTTGGAAAATATCAAAATATCATCGAAAAACACACCTATAAATTTCTGTACTCACAAAAAATGTGATCCATCATCTATTGAACATGGCCAAGACATTCGTGAGACCAAACGGCATAACCAAGAACTCATATAACCCAAATGGCGTCCTGAATGCCATTTTGTGTACCTATTTGGTGGGGAGCTACCTGGCACCAAATCAATGTGGTGATCCTTGGGAGTCGGGTCTCTCAGGAGAGAACTCTCCTGGCAATGCATCTGCACTTGCATTTTTTGCATAGTTCTTAATACAAGCAGTTCTTCCACAAGTCACAACTTAGTACTTATTGGACTGAGAGTTGTGGACTATTCAACTTAGTACTTGTTGGACTGAGAATTGTTGGTAGAGTCATGGAGTTTGTCTAGAGGAACTTACGTTTGCTAAGATGAAGAACAAGTACACACATGATAAGTAACATCGGCTACACAAATCAAAGTACAGACAGTCTCTATTGTTCCTCCCATTCTTGAGAAGCCAAATGGGAATGAAGAAAATGATCAGAAAGTGGCACAAAATGAGGACGAGCAAGATAAGGAGGTGGCATCGGAAGACCCAGATGACATCGCATTTCTTGCAAATTGAGAAATCTAGATTCCAAACTCTCATTTCATCATTCATGACTGAATTTGATTTTCAGTTTTTGAGTATGCTTGTGTGATTTGTTTTGTGATGCATTTGGTACACAATTACCAGCATCATAGCTTTATGCATGTAATACAATGGCTTTTTGTGCGTAATTAGCCAGCCTCTCTTTTCTTCAATCATATAGTGCCCAACTTAGAGACAGGCCCACCAAGCTTTAGTAGGGGCATCTAGCACAACATCAATCCAAGACATCAGCACCCTTCCTCTAGGTAGACAGACACAAACGGGCGTTATGCCTCAGACCTACCAAAACAAGGTATTCCAGATCCCTGCTCAATAGGCAGTTGTTCCGACAAGGAGCTTACGTTCAGCTCAACACTCAGGAAGTTATCTTCAGGTCACACTGGGCCCTGGGGACCCATAGCTCTATCTAGTGTACTCTCTTTTTCCTCTCTTCTCTTCAACTATCGCACCAGAGAACAGAGAACGCACAATACAATTATGTATGTACAAGGCTTACACTGTCAAATAGCAACCGCCCCATACAAAAAAACAAAGAAAATGTACACTGCTTCTCTTTTTACACACACACCATCGCTAGCTAGTGTCTGGGGCACTCTCTTTCCCCTCTTCTCTTCAGTTAACACACCAGGGCATGCCCAATCAAGTACAAGGCTTCTTCCTATGACATTATCGAATAGCAACCTGCCAAAGACAAAAAAACAAAGAAAATGTGCATTGCTTCTCCTTTTGCACACGCGCCGCCCCTACCAAGTGCTAGCAAGTGATGTCCTAGCGAAAACCCACGAAAAGTTTGGACTCTAGAATATGTTTGTAAATCTATCTGAATCTTCAATGAGAATCAGTTTGTAAATCTATTGAATCTTCAAATTTGAAAACCTGTTTGAATCTTCAATGAGAACCAAAAATCAGAACAGAAAGTGTTTCATTTTTACATTAAAAAATGGCAAACATACATACGTCAACGTTTTTAAAACATTTCTAAAATAATTTCATGAAGCACCTTGCAACTATGGTCTAATCTCAAGCCATCAACTATGATGACTCAAACAGGGCACCCACACAAAGACATAAGCTACATGCAAAAATCAAAGTGTAAGTCTCTCTTACCATAAGAGGTAAGAACTTGACAACCCGAAACCTTTCCACACTTCAAAATGGAGCTTGATTCTCATTCGGCTGAATATTAGATTAATCCCTCTCAAATCATTTGTAATGATAGAAAACTAATCAAGCACGACATGAGAAAAAACTCATTGCTGCGCGAAGAGAATGCTTATACACAATTTGCTCACACGTATATAAGTGCTTCTGAATGATGATCTCAAGGCCATAGTTGATGGATAATTTACACTTCTTAAGTAAAGGCCAAGCTAGGTGCTGACTGGCACTAGCTCTACAACTATGGCTGACATGCAAAACAAAACAAAGACTGATCCCAAATACTTCATAACAAAAACTGATACCAAATATTTCATAACACTTTGTAACACTCAAAAATGTATCATTGGCATATGATTTCATTACTTACTTGTGAGGAAGGGCCTCCTCAAGAGAGCACAAACTATCCAACGGTCCTTTATAGCGACTTTGTACTTCTGTGTCTCCTGAGACATCCTCTGACGTGCTAGGACTACTTACTCCACTACTACACAAGGACGAGAATGAGGAGTCGTCATCCTGCTCTGGAATACCTTTTATGGCTGAGAAATTGTCACATGGTTTGTCCTCCGAGACAACACTCAATGTAGAATTATGATAAGGACTCCAAAAGCTGCCAATTCTGCCATTGTCAACAGAAAGACTTCCAATGCCAGATGATCTCACAAGATTCGGACACGAACAGCCTTGGAGTACTTGTGTTGCTGCGGTATTCAAAAATGTGCTTTCTGTTTGGCGACAAGAAGACTCATGCTGAAACCGGGCATCTTCAAGGAAAGCATCTGCAGTATGGGACCGCAAACTGACGGGGAGAGTAGATAGGCCTGGATGTACCTTGTGATCAGATCCATCATGAATCCAATGGTTACCCTCGGCCTCAGCTTCGCAACCTGCAATAGGCCCCAAAGACACTTCACAGCTTTGATATGCAAAAGACATGTCCACTGGCAAGAGCACAGGAAGGTGCCACGCACAGCTTGGCCCTGATATCGATTCTCAGAGAAGCAGAAGATGTGAACATCCTCAAGACGGACTCTGCAAACTTGAACTGTACGACAATGTCATAAGGCCAAAGAAATATCATCTGAACAAACATGCCGTTCATCAAAGGGAACAGCCATGCCGTACATCTCTTGTTCAAACCTCCGTACACCTACCTGCTGTACAAAAAGATTCTTGTGGATGCGCAATCCTAAATGCATAAGGCATCGAAGAAGAGTGCAGATACCATGCCAAAACAACCAGCTCTTCAATGGAAAGAAACATGGAAAAACAACTAGAGAATAAGACTAAACCTACCTGTAGTCTCCGCGGTCACTGCAAACCCAAGGAAGAGATCAGGCACAAGGTGCAGCAGACAAGAATGGCCAAGACAAGCTAGCTGAGATTAATACAAGGGTACACCAGAATTAGGGTTCCGAGCAAGCACTGGGAGCTTGTACGAGCCCAAGGAAGCTTCCAAGATGAGAGAGTTCGTTTTTCAAAGGGCTCGACGATGATGAAGTAGCTAAGAACACAGTCCCATTTTTTTAATATTTCCCCACGGATTTAAATTTTAATCTTTTCTGGAACCGCCGCCAGCAGGCGGTTTGTATTTATCCACGTGGAGAGTCTCGGACCTCCCCTCAGTACTAAAGGGCACGGTGAAGTGACAAGGCCTTCACCATGGGATCTAGGGTGGGGGACAAGGGACACAAAAATCTAGGTGGTGTGGGTCGTAGGATCGCGCGGAATAAACTCGGGCAAATATAGTAAACTCGGGCATGGGCATGTGAACTTGCCTTGGTTTTAAAACCAAAAAAAGAGGTGTAGTACTAGAGCACCCAACCCGCAACCCGCACATGAGGAGGCAAGAACCTAACCATTACACCATTCATTCCACCGTGCAGAAGAGCTTCTCTTCTAAGTCAATTTTCGGCAATCTCAACCCCACAAACCCCACATCCTACCGCCCCCATAGCCTTGATCTACGAGAATCCTCCTACACCCTTGATAGTGAAGGGCTTGTCACTTCGTCGTGCCCGACCTCCCGATGGTCGTTGGATTGAATCTACCAATGACATTTCATTTCAGTACCTATTTCTCCCAACCAAAAAAATATTATATCTTCTTCTCTTCTTTCTTTTCTTCTTCTTCTATTCCTTATTTCCAAGGTACCATGTGGCAACACTCCAAGCTACCATGTGGCACGCCCATGCTCATATCACTCAACAACGAAGTGCACGCCTCCCAAGCCTGAAACTTGAAGGGTGCAGCAGTAGGCTTTAAAGCCATTTTACCTTTCAAGTGAAGGTTATCACTAAAAAGAAGCTTGTCTATTCCTTATTTCCAAGGTACCATGTGGCAACACCATGTGAAACACCCATGCTCATATCACGCTTCCTCAAGAATGAACTATATGCCTCCCAAGCCTGAAACTTGAAGGCTGTAGTAGTAAGCTTCAAAGCCATTTTAGTCTTTCGATGAAGGCTACCACACTGCTTGCAAATAAAAGCTATAAAAACAAATTTTTTTAAATAGTGGGCTTCAAATATGAAGGCCAAGATAGCACCTAGGCATAGGTGCTCGAATCAGCAGAGCAAGTAACACGCACTCTCTCCGTTGTCATAGGTGCTCGAATCAGCAGAGCAAGTAACTCGCTTTCTCTTGTATCAGGTCATTCTCTCTTTACCTTCGGTAGCCTAGAAAAGCACGCAAGTATACAAGGCCACGTGCCAAGTACAAAGAGCAAGCAAACAAAACCATTTTATTTAAATTTAAAAAAAAGCCGAAATTGGGAAGCACTTCCCGTGGCACTTAAAAAAAAAGCAAGCAAAGACATTTATCAAAACCTAATATCTTTGCACAAAAGCATGCAAGTATAGAAGGCCACGTGGCAAGTACAAAAAGTAAATAAACAAAACCACTTTATTAAAAAAAAGGCCGAAATTGGGAAGCAAAGAGATAGCCAGCACTTCACGTGACAGTTAAAAAAAGCAAGCAAAGACATTTATCAAAACCAAAAAAAAAACAAAAACTACGAAGCAAAGAGATGGCGAGCACTTCATGTGGCCATGGTGCTCATGGGCACGAGGCCAGTCATGGCGGCCTCCACTTTCACCCCCCTAAGCACTCAAGATGAAAAGCAACAAAATCAAGGCAAGAGTTTCTACTTCTTTCTACTGCATGTTTCAAACTTGGAGAAAGCAACGTGCACAAGGGGAGGAGCATGGATAGCTGGTTCATGAAACACTGGGGCTTAGATGAGTGATGTGGGTGCACTATGGGTTGAGAATGCAGGTAACAAGAAGATGTTATGGAGGAGGGCTAAATTGCAAGTGGGAGGTTATGGTAGCTTATAGGATATACCAGATTTGGCAGCGTATAGATTGTAACATGGACTAGCAGCTATGGTGGCGACATGAGAAAGAGGGATGTAGACTGTGGTTATTGTACTACAGGTAAGAGATATATTGTGAACCCAAATAAATGGTGACTACATTGTAGTACAATACCCACGGCCATCCCCTTCCACAGCCAAGCACCGCCGCCTATGGCTTTCACACCTTAAGGCCACCTTGCTCAAAAATCCCCACAATACCAGCCTCTCCTTATGGCTACTTACCAGCCAGCCTAGATGACATCCTCTCCCTCGAGGACTCTACACCAATAAGCAAGCCACAACTAGTGAGGACCCTTTATCGCCCTCCAGTTCTTGACGGCCACGTCACCTCCTCCCAGCTATCTTCGCGTCCTCTCTAACACACGCATCCCATTCGTGCTTTCGCACTTGGCCTTCCGTCCTAGCTCATCCAACGCCCCTCCACATCTCGCCTCTACTGTCCCTAGCCACCTCCTCCGGGCAGCCACCCCTTCGGGTCACTTCCTTGTGACCAGAAAGGAAAGCATAGGTAGTTGGCTAGCGTAGCTCAGCCAAGCAAGGAAAGAATAGGCCAAAGCATAGAGCTAGCTGTCGGCTCAGCAGCCTAGAGGCGCAGAGGACTGAGAGTGGAGAAGATGTGGCTCAGCGCAATAAAGCGGGAGGCAGCTCAAGCAGCGACTAATGTGGTGGAGCCCAACGAAGAGCATGGAGGAGGTAGCCCAGTCGTGAGGCGATAGAAGGAGGCGGTTTCAGAAAAAGTAGGCAGCTCTGCAGGAACACGTAGGTAGCCATCTTTTTGAACATAGCAGAGGGGAGGGTATCGTTAGCGGAGCTCAACCAAGAGCAAGTGGTGGTGGGTGTTGTGGAAAGCTACACGTGGTGATGCTCAAGTAGGCATGATCGAGCATCCTCTCGGCACTAAGATGTGCTTAGCGCCACCTATAATATTTGTTAATTAAATACACTATCAAATTGATTGACTCATTCATACACCACTAGTGTTGGACATAACATTCATCCACACTCAGCATAACATACCCATAGTGCCGGAGGTAATCAGTGTACTTCCAAGAGACAATATCCCGAGAAAGAAGCTCCTCCAGCATGCCCTCTTTAAGCTTAGCTACTTGATCAAGCTGCCTCGATAGCCACTTCTAGGAGAAGCTTTGCCTACATCTTAATTTTGTTCTTGATTTGGATGTTTTTTTATAGATTGTGGCTTTGGTTTCGAGATCAAAGATAATTTGTATGCACCGATAGCGGTTATAGGTCTACATAAATCAGTGAACGTGAAACAATATCACACGAGACTCGTCGCATCATCGACTTCAGTATCATAGACTCACAAAGGTATTCCTATTTTTTTCTCTTTTATACTCGAACAAACTAATAGCCACTTTCAACACTAAAGGTGTATCTTTGGTCCACTTTCGATATCGAGAATGTTATTTGGAAAACGGGGAAAGGACACGTTCCCTTATGTTTATAGAATTTTGGGGGGGGGGGACTGTGCCAACTCCCCACCATACTTTATGTATTAAATTTTTTTTTTCACTTGCACAAAATTCATATGACTTGAATGACGACGTGTAGCTCAGATTTAGATGTGCTAACCAATTTGTAACTATCCTTTTTGTGAGGTATTTCAAGATCTCCATCGATCATAAGCGTGCAACTCATCGATAGCAAACGTGCTTCTAACACCCTTTCCAAGTATGTTTCTGGATTCATGTTTGTCTGATCACTTCAAGCAAAACTACACGGTTGTATGGTTGTTAAGTTTAAACTTTGCCTTTGAGATATGTTAATAAGAATTGCCAAACATTTGCTATAGGCAATATGGCAAACCGAAACTTGTGAAAGACATGCCTAGGAAGAAGACGTGCTACAAAAATTATGACTTCGAGGAAAAGAAAACAGCTAACGCTCGTGCACTTGTATATGCGGATAAGGCTACCCAAGCATCCTAGTTTCCTCTTTATTCATTCAATAAATATGTATTTTGAATATGTATATTTTAAATATGGATAATTTATTACATTTTTATGTATATTTGAATGAAATGTTTATGTATATTTTGAATATGAATTATTTAAATACATTTTTATACATATGGTTGAATGGTAAGTCATTTTTATGTGTGTGTGTGATGTTTGGAGAGAGAGAGAGGGGGGTATATGAATGTTCAAACATTTTTTTAAATATCATTTTCTATTTTATTTTAAGATTTTACCATTGGTTGAATCCCTTTATGGTTAATGTCATTGATGAGGCCATTCAACTGTATGGGCTCGTTTCTCCTAAGGTTGAGTATGGTGTTTACTTTTTTAGAAAGGAGTTCATTTTTGGGACTGTTGGTGAGACCATGAGACTTGTGTCTCCTCTTTTGAGGGGTACTGAATTTCATATAGTTGGATCGACAT